>NW_012122376.1:10276685-10298704 GCF_000951035.1 Colobus angolensis palliatus
GAGGCTAAGGCAGGCAGATCACAAGGTCAGGAGATCGAGACCATCCTGGCTAACATGGTGAAACCCCGTCTCTACTAAAAATACAAAAAATTTGCCGCGTGTGACGGCATGCGCCTGTAGTCCCAGCTACTCAGGAGGCTGAGGCAGGAGGATGGCATGAACCCGGGAGGCGGAGCTTGCAATCAGCCAAGATCATGCCACTGCACTCCAGCCTGGGCGACAGAGCGAGACGCTGTCTCAAAAAAAAGATACAAATCAAAGTACTGAATCCTTGGTAACCAGACATTTAAAACACATGCGCATACCCGCTACTTAAACATACTTTGAAATTACAACCATTTGGGGATGTTTTTAGCATTTGTGCTTGAAGTAGATCAATATTTGTAGTTGTTTTAGTTCCATTTGTCACTGTTAACTTTCATTTGTACCTCTGGAATTAGCAGTGCTGTATTAAGCATTGGCACTTAAAATATTGTATAGCTCTTAGAACACTATTTTTTAAATTATATTAATCTTTATACTCTCCTAGGATCCCAGTCCTTCCACAAATTATTTTATTCAATTTTGTTTATACTGTTCCATTCTTCAGACAGAGTTCAGGTTGTAGGATCATCCAAATTTTCTTAGTGAAATACAAGCCAGTAGAAACCAAAGCTTGTGTTTTTCTACTGTATGACTATGGGAGCTCACAGTATAGAGAAACTTGATCATACCTGTGATAGATACAAAGATGTAAACTAAAGTCTAGTTAGTGAGTTATTTGAGGGTAAAGCCAGAATAGGAAAGCATTTTGTTTCTCTTTTCCTAGGTTTCACAATCTTTGGAGAATAACTCATTTTATTTTAACTCGTGTTAGAGGCATGTATGTCTTCTGGTAATCAGTAATAGTAATTCATTTTACCTGTTTGTTTCTCACTGTTTTATTCTACTTAGAAGAAGACATGATAGGATTGTGAGTTTTTCTCTAACTTTGGATGCAGTGAGATGACCAGTGTGTTCCAGTTAAAGAAGAAGAGTGTTTTAAAATCATAAACCAAATAAAGAATCCTGCCTTACATTAATTTATTGCACTTCTTCTGTTCTCATCTCCATTTCTCTTTTTAACATGTGGAGTTTACACTTCAGGTTTAAATTTCTTCTCAGGCCAATTACAGATTACAGTAGGATATGGTCTGTGTATATAACAACTATAACTTGTTTTAGATCAGAGTTGACTGCAATAATGAAAGGAGTGTCCACACTAAAACATTACAGAATACCTCCAGTGAAGGTAATCGGCTGCGCACGGGTAAAGATCGTAACCAGAAGAAGGAAAAGCCAGACACCGTGGATGGTCAGCAACCACTCGTGAATGGAGTACCCTAAACTGCATAATTCTGAAGTTATATTTCCTATACCATTTCCGTAATTCTTATTCCATATTAGAAAACTCTGTTAGGCCAAAGACAAATAGTAGGCAAGATGGCACAGGGCATGAAATGAACACAAATTCTGCTAAGAATTTTTTATTTTTTGGTATTGGCCATAAGCAACAATTTTCAGATTTGCACAAAAAGATACCTTAAAATTTGAAACATTGCTTTTAAAACTACTTAGCACTTCAGGGCAGATTTTAGTTTTATTTTCTAAAGTACTGAGCAGTGATATTCTTTGTTAATTTGAACCATTTTCCTGCATTGGGTGATAATTCACCAGTACATTCTCAGTTTTTTGTAATATATAGCATTTATGGTAATCATATTAGACTTCTGTTTTCGATCTCATATAGAAGTCTTCGTGAAATGCTATGTCATTTCATGTCCTGTGTCAGTTTATGTTTTGGTCCACTTTTCCAGTATTTTAGTGGACCCTGAAATGTGTGTGATGTGACATTTGTCATTTTCATTAGCAAAAAAAGTTGTATGATCTGTGCCTTTTTTATATCTTGGCAGGTAGGAATGTTATATTTGGATGCAGAGTTCAGGGAAGATAAGTTGGAAACACTAAATGTTAAAGATGTAGCAAACCCTGTCAAACATTAGTACTTTATAGAAGAATGCATGCTTTCCATATTTTTTTCCTTACATAAACATCAGGTTAGGCAGTATAAAGAATAGGGTTGTTTTTGTTTTTGTTTTGTTGCACTGAAGTTTGATAAATAGTGTTATTGAGAGAGATGTGTAATTTTTCTGTATAGACAGGAGAAGAAAGAACTATCTTTTCATTTGAGAGAGGCTAAAATGTTTTCAGCTAGGAACAAATCTTCCTGGTCGAAAGTTAGTAGGATTTGCCTGCTCTTTGGCCTGATGACCAATTTTAACTTAGAGCTTTTTTTTTTAATTTTGTCTGCCCCAAGTTTTGTGAAATTTTTCATATTTTAATTTCAAGCTTAGTTTGGAGAGACAGGAAGGTCATTTCCATGTATGCATAATAATCCTGCGAAGTACAGGTACTTTGTCTAAGAAACATTGGAAGCAGGTTAAATGTTTTGTAAACTTTGAAATATATGGTCTAATGTATAAGCAGAATTGGAAAAGACTAAGATCGGTTAACAAATAATACGTTTTTTTCTTTTGTTTTTTGAAGTGTTGGGGTTTGGTTTGGTTTTTCGAGTCTTTTTTTTTTTTTTTTTTAGTGAAATTTATTGAGGAAAAATATGTGAAGGACCTTCACTCTAAGATTTTATATTTTTCTTAAAAAGTAACTCCTAGTAGGGGTACCACTGAATCTGTACAGAGCCGTAAAAACTGAAGTTCTGCCTCTGATGTATTTTGTGAGTTTGTTTATTTGAATTTTCATTTTACAGTTACTTTTCCTTGCATACAAACAAGCATATAAAAATGGCAACAAACTGCACATGATTTCACAAATATTGAAAAGTCTTTTAAAAAGTATTGCCAAACATTAATGTTGATTTCTAGTTATTTATTCTGGGAATGTATAGTATTTGAAAACGGAAATTGGTACCTTGCACACATCATCTGTAAGCTGTTTGGTTTTAAAATACTGTAGATAATTAACCAAGGTAGAATGACCTTGTAATGTAACTGCTCTTGGGCAATATTCTCTGTACATATTAGCGACAACAGATTGGATTTTATGTTGACATTTGTTTGGTTATAGTGCAATATATTTTGTATGCAAGCAGTTTCAATAAAGTTTGATCTTCCTCTGCTAAACTGATGTTGATGCAATCCTTACAAATGATTGCTTTTAAAATTTTAAGCTAGGAAAAGAAATCTATAGAAAGTGTTCTGTTACAAAATGTAACTGTTACCATTGGAAATTTCACGTCATAGGAAGTTAGCCTTTATCTACCAACTTTCAAGAACTTGTTTAATAAAGTGAAAAACTCAACCAAATGGTACAAAACCACAGTGTACCATTACAATATGCACTAAGTCTCTTTTTTACAAAGGCTGAATTCAGCAAGGCGCTAACTTGCTTAAATGTGAATTACTAACTTCTAAAACTGTACTTTGATTCACATGTTTTCAAATGGAGTTGGAGTTGATTCATATTACAATATTTGTGTGCTAAACGTGTATGTTTTTCAGTTCAAAGTCATGATGTTTTTAAAATCTTATTAAAGTTTCAAAAATCTGAAGATTGTTTATCTAGATGTAAATTTTTATTAAAAAGTTGCACTTATGAAAAAGCAAAAAATTAGTCTGACAGATGTTTGCTCCTGGTTTTAAATTTCTACATTTGACAAAAACTAATGATATGTGGGGGGAAAGTTGTGTAAAGTAAATGTATGTCGCAAATAATCTTTTATGAGCCCTTAAAAGGCAAAAAACGAAGATACTTGAAAATAATTCTCCATATTCCCAGACATAAAATTTCAACACATTTATTGCATAGGGTGCCACTAAACCATATTAAACATATACTCCTATTTGTGCACACATAAACATACCCTACCCTTTGGAAAAAAGTATGTCTATGGAGTAAAAAAAAAGTGATATTAAACATCTCATTTAATAAAATAAATGACAGGTTTGTAGGTAGAATGTGCCTGGGAATTGACTATGGTAATCACTTCAAGGAACTCTGGCACAGCCTACCCGCTTAAAAGGTACAAATAGAGAGGTGACGGTGTCAGTGTTCTACCCAGTGTTAGAATCCAAAATGATGCTAGACAGCTTCCTCTACATTGATGAGTCTTTTTTCCCAGAAAAATAACTCTTTATTTTCTGCTTTTCTAGTTTTTCATTCTGATACTTTTGTGGTTCTTTGCTACCCATTTTGTCTAACTGGGCATCATTAGTGGTGGGTAGGTTGAAACCATACTCAAGTAACTTGTTTGGATTTTCCTTGTTTCACAGTAATTTTCAGCACTACACATGAACAGCCTGTTGGAGGCAGCCAGCTTAACACTCAACTTGCTTAACACTCAACTTAGCTCTCTCAGAGCCATCTCTCTCATCTGATCATGGTCTTAGAGTTCCTGGTGACTCGGAATATATGTCTTTTAGAGGCAGCAAAATGATTCTGACCCTTTTGAGCCAGTTTCAGTTTCATGGCCATAAACAGCCTTGTGAACCTCTATGCCTTGATAACCAGTTATTCTGAAATAGTCATTACCATGTGCTACTCTTGATTGCTCATAAGGCTTAATGTACCAGACTTTAAATCTTGAGCATCTTTTTTCCTCTGTTTACCTGAGGTCATTTAAAAAGTTTTCTTTCAATTTCTATGTACCATAATGAAACTGAGAAAATCCATTTTACTTTAATTTTTTTTATATACTAAGGAGTTTTCTGTTAGTGGGAGAGGCTTGCTCTGTGTTAAACTCACAGGGAAGAAAAATCCTTCCCCTAGAATACAGACCCAGGGTGCAGCCAGCAGTGCTCTGGCCTTTGCATGAGAGAGTGGTATCCTTGTGTCTCTTCCTGACCCTTTGCTGACACGTTTCCCTCATTAAAAACCTTTTTCTTCTGTGTGTCTTTGTGCAGTTTGCCATAACCCATTACCTCAAAAATGGTGCCCAACACGAGGTAAAATCCGCTTATGTCACCTCTGGCTTTTTGGAAACTGCAAAAGGGATCAACTGAGCAATACTAGGGATGGACAGCATCCCTGCTGGGGCTGGTGATGGGAAACCCAGCCAAGCTAACATCTCTGCTATGCATGTTAGTGTGGTGCTTATTGGTGTCCGTGTGCCACAAAGATCCTGGGAAGAGTGTGTATGGGAGATTGAGACAATTTAATCATTTGGCACTCCAAGTCTGGCAGACTTTTTGAGACCTAAGGAAAAAAGAAGTTGGGAGAAAACCCTTAGTCCCAGCCCCTAAGTGCCATTAGAATAGTTGATGCAATCTAAACTTTTTTTTTTTTTTTTGGAGACAGAATCTCTGTCACCCAGGCTGGAGTGCAATGGCGTGATCTCAGCTCACTGTAACCTCCGCCTCCCAGGTTCAAGCGATTCTTGTGCCTCAGCCTCCCTAGTAGCTGGGACTACAGGCACGTGTCATCATGCTCAACTGATTTTTCTATTTTTTGTAAAGATGCAGTTTCGCCATGTTGGCCAGGCTGGTCTCGAACTCCTGACCTTAGGTGATCTGCCTGCCTTGGCCTCCCAAAGTGCGGGGATTACAGGCCTGAGCCACCGCACACAGCCACAACTTTTAGATTTGAGACTCGCCATTGTGCAGTGTACCACCCAGGGGCCTTTGGGAGGAATTGAGGTGTATCCTGTGGGGTTTCAAAAACACTAACAGGGAATTGGACTCCCAGCAATGGTCACAAGAGTAACCTGAGGCTTTAATTGCTTATATGATGAAGAAGCTACACCCACAAAGTAGTGAAGCTGAATGGCAAGCACTTTGGGTTTGTCATGGGATTATCTTTTGCCAGATGAATGTGCTAGGCTGACCAATGGGGAGGGAGCAAATGGACCTGCCTTGTTCTTGAGTTGGATGTTCAGGGAAATCAGATTCACATAACCACCAAGAGGAGACTTCCTGAGAAACTGAGTGCAAAGTGGACCCACTCTACTGAGGTTAAAGCTGTTTTGAGACAACTTGGCATTTTTGCATGCTTGCGTGAAAATCCTAGGCATCTGGGATAAGTAGTAACCAAATGACCTTAATTCAGAGAATGCTGGAGAAGTTGATGGTTTCTTATACGAAGACATCCCTAACTTTGCTCCTTCTACCAGAGTGTAAAGGATGAAATAATCCTTTGGAGCTTACATATGCCCCACTCAAAGCAGGGTAATGAGATAAGGGACCCTGGAAAGAATATGTCTCAGCAAAAATGAAAAGGGAAGAGCATCACTCCAGACTTTTCCTAGGCTTGCACAGGCAGTACCTTATGACTCTTGGTCTGGAAGAAAGTGATGACTAGCTAAGGAGACAGATAGGAAAAGTAGAATCACTCTAAGGAGCTTGCAGAGAGAAGGATGCAGGAAACAACGCTGGTATTACAGTAGGCATTAAAGACCGCCCTATGGAGAGCTGATGCAAGGAGGTTCTGGATGGGAGGGTTCCCTTTGGAGATGGAGGCAGTTAGCTTTCCCCACTGCGTGGCCAGCAAAGCTCCAATGCCTCCTGCGTCCTTGTAGAAGGGTTTAGAGGAAGCTAAGCAGTTGACCACATCTTAACACTGCTGAAACAAGACTCTCAGACACTTCCTACCCCCAGAGGCCTCTGTGTCACCTGAGAGCTTGATTTTCTAGGCCGATTGCTGGGGAGCTGTTCAATCCAAGTCCATTTAAACTAAAAGCAAGCTTGGCCCAGGGCCAGTTCCTCTGCCCTTTACAAGGAGATGCTAACTTCATGTCCCAATCCATGTAGCCTGGAACATAGGTAGGGGAAGGACTTAACAGACCTAGACTTAATAAAACACAGGAGCCCAAGAAGCTGTCATTCTTGGACCTGATAAGGTCCACAGTAAATTTCCCTGGCCGGAGTTGGGATTGGTTTTACTTAGAACCAAGAGACTCAGCACAATTACTGCAGATGCTGTTGGCTGCTTTGATAAGACCATGCTCACTCACCATCCCTTTGTCAGACTCCACAATTGATATGGACACGCTGAGTCCCCTCAGCCCAGCAAAGCAAAGCATCTGAATGGATGCAAGCATGGCAGTCTCTCTTAGTGAATACTATAAATCAGTCTTATTGAATTTGCAGAACTCCCTGCACTTCCAAAGCCTGTCGGGATTGTGCAGTTAAAGCTGGCACATACCAAAGATGAGAAAGAAAACATTCCCCTCGTACAAGATTTACTGGCATTGCCAGGAGGGAATGGTAGGCTACACTGCCTTCCAATTCCACAACCCTGTTAAGCCAGTGAGCAAATCCAGTGTCCTTGGCCCTAGATTACAGATCATTATGGCTCATTGTGATTTTAACAGTGGCCGCCATGGCACTCACAGTGCCTGATACACCAACAGATGACTGAACTGATTGCAGCCAGCTATGCTGTCCAGTTCTTAAGCCACTAAGCCACATATGGCTGTTGAGTACTTGAAATGTGCTCATCTGAATTAAGGCTTGCTGAATGTGTAGAATACACAAGAGATTTTGAAGAGTTGGTTTGGAAAGAAGAATGAAAAATGTCTCTATTTTTTATATTTAGCTGTTGAAATATAAATATTTTAAATCTCTTGGGTTAACTAAAATATGCCATGAAAATTCATTATACCTATCTCTTTTTTACCCTTTTTAGTAATGACCACTAGGTAAGTTAAAATTACATATGTGGCTTACATTATATTTCAATTGGACAGAATTACTCTAGATATTACTAATGTTCTTCAAATTTCTCCAGAAAGAGAAGAAATATTTTGCTTTCACCTGACAGGACATTAATTTCTGGTTTGTTGTGGGAATTTCACACTCCTCCAGCAAATAAGTGCAATTTATCAGTAATGGGTTGGGCAAGCCCATTCCATTATATTGATGACATTTTGGTAGTCCTCACTTTAATGCATGCTCTCTGATCTAAGCACAAGTGTCTACAAGTGGCCTGGCCCTTGAATGAGGATAGATACCAGAGCCAGGCCACCCAACTACATGTCTTGGGGGCTGTATTAGCAACAGCCCAAAGAGACATCCCGTAGCATAATAAGGAAAGTCTATTGGTCTTACAAACACTACCAAAAAAAAAAAAAAAAGGAAAAAACCTATGATCTGTTTGGCCTCTTTGGGTATTAGAGGCAGCACATTTCATATTTCAAAATGTTATTCAAGCATCTGTACATAGTCACCAGACTGATAGCCAAATTTAAGTGGAGACCCCTACAGCAGGAAGCCTCAGAAGCAATACAATAAAATATAACCTGATTCCCATGGGAGTTTTATGTATCTATGACAGGTCTTATATCTGATACACCTGGCAAAAGACTGCCAATACTGCGGTGGGAAATATCTCCACTGCTGAACGGTACGTACCTTTTAAATGACAATTATTGTCCATTATAAATCCCTGGCAGGGACTGTTGTCTCACTGAAGGGAAGTGATTGTCAGATCTAACATCCCCACTCTACAATGGATTCAGTGAACCAAATTTCATAAGATGAGTGTATCAGTGAGTGTATCCACCTGCCCCAGAGCAGTCAGGAAAACAGAAATCACACCACTAATTTTAACAGAGAGTTTGATGTAGGGATTGGTTCAACAGATATTACAGGGCTGAAAATGCAGAACAAGAACATTAAGGTACTAGAGGTAGGAGCTGCAGGAAGCATCTACCATCCTGAGGCCTAGTGGAATGAAGGGATGAAGCTGGTATGATGAGAACCCAAAGCTCAAAGGAGAGGCCCATGGAATTAAAACTGCAGACCTTTAGGAAAGGGACACTGCTTAGTTAGTACTGGTATCTTGAAGGCAGACCCTCATGGGGATTGGACTTAGACCACTAAGTAGAGGGTGCCAGCCAACTGGCTGACGCTGGTGTCTGAGGAGGCATGAT
Source organism: Colobus angolensis palliatus (assembly GCF_000951035.1). Taxonomy (NCBI): domain Eukaryota; kingdom Metazoa; phylum Chordata; class Mammalia; order Primates; family Cercopithecidae; genus Colobus; species Colobus angolensis. Next base: position 10,285,588 of record NW_012122376.1, read on the forward strand.
GATACTGGCTCAGAGAGTGTGGAGGTGTGGAGGGAAAAATCTGGGAACTGGATTCAAGTGATGCTACTAGAACAAACTGTTTCTACCAGAGTGAAGAACCATCATCTTCAAGTCTCCTTCTAGAACCCCTTGTTGTCAGAACCTAATAGGAAGCAGCTGGTGAAGGAAAAATGTGATGTGCAGAGTCTCAGCCCCAGCATCACAGAGCAGATTATGGAAGGATAGTTTGGAACTGAGAGACAATAATTTAATAATTGGCAGAGTGTGGCAAGCTAAAGAAATGTGAAATGGAAATAGTACATCCAATTGAGAGTCAAGCCAACTGCAAGGATAAGTGGTTGCCTATGCAGTAGGTATGGAGAAAGCTTTACTCCAGCTTTGCCTGAGCAACTGGCTCAATGATGGCTTCAATTTCAATGGAATACTAAGCGATTGGTTATAATGATGATAAGTGTTGATGTCCCGTGGCACTGGCTGCTCTGCATAATTAATAGAAGTACTTCAAGTGGTGCTTCTGGGCAATAAAACGTTCTGCTCCTTGAATGAAAATGTCTTTACACAGACATGGGCTGCTGCTACTGGCTTTGCTCTTAGGTCAGGATGTTGGACCACCCAGGATGAGACCATTAAAGTCAGACTTATGTGGTGCTCCCTATGGAAACAGATGCAACTCATCCACAGGCTCAATTAATAAGTCACATATGTATTTGTCTCTTAAAAAAGGCCACATCCTGAGAAAAGCAAAACATTTGGAATGAGAAAGTCAATTGAGCCTGTGAGCCATCCTATTTATGGTGACCTACTAAATCCAGATTTAGACCCACCACAGAAACAAAACCATCATGAAGGGCTGTCATACAGAAGTCAGAACTAACTCATACTGGCAGATTTACTTTATAGGCCCCTCTGCCCCTATGTAGGGCCATATAGTGGGTCCTGAGTGCTTTAGATACACTCTAGGTATGGGGTTGCTTTCCACCTGTGCCAGTCAGATAGCACACATAAAGTGTGTGACTGACTTTACTACCTTTGTCATGTGTTGACATGTTCTTACATGATACAGTATGACAACTCATTTATGGCCAGTGTCAAACAACAATGGGCCAATGAGTCTGTCGGCATGGAATTCACTGGCACTCCTATGCTTCTTTCCACTCTCATTCAGCAGGTGAAATAAAGTGCTAGAATGGCCAGCTTAAGGAACAATCACACTGGCCACTTTGAGAACAAATTCTGTAAGGCTGACTAGCACAATTCTCATTAGCTGTATACACTGCCATATTCCATGTGTTAGTTTAGGTCCTCTGAGAAGCAGATGTCAAGACAGAATTAAGTGTGCAAGATATTTTGGGGTGAGAGTCCATGACAGATTAAAGGGGAGGGAGCCAGAGAACATCAAGAGAGAATTTAGACCATGATACAGATCTAACACTGATGAAGGATAGGGAAGAAAGAAGGACTGGGTAGGGAGATCCTTAACTATAGTGCAGTTTCAAGTAAGTTTCAACCAGGTTGATGAGGAGTGCTTGATCTGAAGTCATCTATTAAAAAAGTTCTACTTACAAGAATCATTCTGCATTTGCATTAGTACCTCCACTATGCTAAATTAGTGGCTAATTATTGGCTGAAAGTAGCCTGAAGGAAGCACAACCTTGGTGCATACACAGTGGTGGATCCAGAAGGGTAGCATCTGGGGCTGTCAGTCAATTATGCTCTCCACAATAGGAGACTGAAGTGGTACACTTTGGTGGCCACCACATTATGTAATAATAATTTCCCTCTTTTTTGTTTTAAGAAGTGAGGTTTCACTCTGTTGCCCAGGCTGGTCTTGAACTCCTGAGCTTAAGTGATTCTCTACCTTGGCCTCCCAAAGTGCTAGAATTACAGGCATAAGCCACCACACCCGGCCAAATTCCCTTCTTTTTTGGTCCTGCATTAACCGTGATGAATAGCTGCGAGGATTGTACTGCATGGATCACAGAAATGTGGATGAACATACATTTGGAGGCTCTTTTCTTTTTTTCTTTTTTCATTGAAATGGCATCTGGTGACCTTTCCCCTGCACCCCACATCCCCAGACAACTCTGAATCTGGGATTGCCACACGCCTCCTCTGCAATTTGAGAACACTGCTGTGGTTCTCATGCTCATGTAATTAGTCACCTCTGTGCTATAACCATCTTCCTGGATCTTAAGAGGTTGCCTTTGATAAAGGGATTGTTATCCCCATGGTCTCTGCAGAGATTTTCATTCTAGGAAATAAAAGAAAGTCTGGTTCTTTCCTGAGGGTAGCTGACAGACCCTGAGTGGTTGGGCATGGGGGCGAATTCAACCCTGAGAAGCAAGTAGAGGATCAAGGGGCAAAAAACCTCTCTGTTTTCCTATTCCAGATGGGGACAGACTATACCTGTCTGAGGCAGTGACCCCTAGTGCCAACTATTACAAAGCTATATCTGTCACTCCCAACTGGATTTGGCTATGGGGGATCATATTAGCATCCCACTATCAAATGATGCCTCAAGTATTGCTCCTATAGGCAAGAGGCCTCAGCCACCATTTTCCTTGGCCTTCTACACTCATGTGTCTATCCCCTGTGATGTCCATACCAAATGAATGCAGAGGATCATCTTGGACCCAACTCAAAGTAGCATTTGTGTACCTCTTGCTCGCTTTCAGGATTAGTTTTTCTGTGCAGTTAAGATAGCTTCCTTTGCCTCCCTGCCTTTCCCTTTAAAAGGTTGTCCACTTCCTGAGGGTAGTCATACAACTCTTCAAAAAACAAAGAAGGAGTGGGCACAGACTATATCTTCAGCTTCTGGCACCATCAGTAGGTTCTCCTTGGGAGCATTATGGACACAGTTTGTTGTTATTTTACATGGGTTTTTCTCTCATCAAGAGGTGTTCGTAAGGCTTACCAGGAGAGATTACCGATGAGACAACTGGAGATCTCACTATCAAAGATGTGGACTCTCTAACTCAGATTGTTAGACATCTGCATAACTTTGGATTGTTTACTAACTAGGCAATGTGCATTGTGGTCAACTCAATTCTGGGTGAATACTTCAATACAAGTAGAGCTATCACTCAGCAACTGGTAGAGTTAGCCACATGGCTCCAAAACACTCCCAATCTAAGCCTTGGATCTTTTTCTCATAGTTTGGCCTGGGCTCCATGACTAGAGATCTCAGAGAACTCTACAGGTTTTTATTTTAAACTTTGTACTATTATTTAGGACCTTCCTTATTTTACACAATTTCCTTTGGCATAGTCACAAACTCCAGAAATCCCATTGAAAAATCCAATTGATGGCCAGGCGTGGTGGCTCAAGCCTGTAATCCCAGCACTTTGGGAGGCTGAGGCGGGCGGATCACAAGGTCAGGAGATCGAGACCATCCTGGCTAACCCGGTGAAACCCCGTCTCTACTAAAAAATACAAAAAACTAGCCGGGTGAGGTGGCAGGCGCCTGTAGTCCCAGCTACTGGGCAGGCTGAGGCAGGAGAATGGCGTAAACCCGGGAGACGGAGCTTGCAGTGAGCTGAGATCCGGCCACTGCACTCCAGCCTGGGCGACAGAGCGAGACTCTGTCTCAAAAAAAAAAAAAAAAGGAAAAGAAAAATTCAATTGATGTATAGTCCCAGTGGGCAGGCACATCTCCCAGAAGAACAGGAACCCATGTACTTCATCTTACTAACACTTTGGCCTTTACGTTACTCCCAATTAAACCTATTCATATGCCTATTCTATATAACACAATAGTGTATTCTTCCACTCACCTTTCAAAGACAGACTAAATGGGCAAAACTAGAGGCAGAAAGATCAGGTTGTTGAAATTATGAGCCAATGCTAAGGTAGTGAGAATGGAAAAGAATTACGGGATTCTTATGACATTTAGGAGATGGGATCAGTGAGACTTGCTGATTATTATGTGGGGAGAAAGGGGAAGGGAAGAAATTAGGGTTATGATTTACAATTTCTTTTGGAGAAATAGATTTATTCATTCAACTGACGTTTATTGACTGTATACCATGAGTCAGGCAGCATGTTTGATGTTGGGGATACAGAAGAAAAATACACTGGGAGACAAAAATTAACATAAAATAAAAGAACAATTACAGAGACAAATAGATATAATGTGCCTCCTCATATGATGCACTGAGAAGGATACAACCTCACTTCTGTAGTGTTCCTGCTAAAAAATGAATAAGCTGAAATTAATCATATGGAAACATCAGACAAGTCCAAATATATGAATGTTTTACAAAATGAATTGCTTGCACTCTTCATAATTATTGAAGTCATAAAAGACAAAGAAATACTGGGAAACTATTTCAGGCCAAAGGATACTAAAAAGATATGGTAATTAAGTGTAACATGATCCTGGATTGGACTTTGAACCAGAAAAAGTTGTCTTTTATCATAAATGACATTATTGGAACGATTGGCTAAATATGAATAAAGTCTGCAGATTACACAATGCGACAATGCTAACTTCCTAATTTCAAAGGTTGTACTGTGGTTATGTAAGAGAATGTTCTTGGTTTTAGGAAATACACACTAAAGTGTTTAGAAGGAAAAGGCTGAGATATTGGCTGAAAGAAAGCGTAAGCAGTAGCAGAGCAACCAAGCGTGCTTAGGCTCTGGAGTTAAACTACCTGGGTTCTAACCCCAGCACAGCAATTTGCTACCTATGAGACTTTGGGCAAGTTATTTAAGCACTCTACAAATTAAATTTTCTCATGAGTAAAATGGACGATGCTTATAATAACCCCTACCCCATAGACGTGGTATGAGGGTGAAATTAGTGAGCATATGTGAAGCACTTAGGCTCATGCCTGGCATGTATGTGTCATCAATGCTGGCTGTACTTAAGCTATTTTCACTGTGTCCTGTGAATACAGAGGGAAATGTGACACAGCCTCCTTCTTCAAGAAGACACAGTGTAGTGGGAAAAATAACAAGGGTAACAGACAATAATAAAACCATGTGATGAGTACCCTGCTCTGGACTTGAGCTGAGAGCAGCTGAGCTGTAGCAAAAAAATTCTGTGGGGGGATGTCAGGAGGGGTTTCACAGAGGGCTTATGATTTAAATTGGATCAAGAGATGTGAACAGAAGTTTGCCCAAACTATGCATCTCTCACTTCTGCCAGGCCAAGAGCATCATCGAAACTATGTATAAGCACAGAGTTCTAGAAGGGTATTGCATACTATAGCGTATGCATAAGATATGCAGTTGTGTAGCATGGGATATGCAATAGAAGGGACAGACTTACCTTCCAGGTGTGTGGAGAGCATTGACTGCCAGTCTTGTTGACACAGGTTCAGATCCCAGCTTAAATATCAATGGTAGCTTTGAGCAACTCATGAAACCTCTCTGAACCTGTTTCCTTTCCAAAATGGAGATACTAACGTTTACCTCAGAGTTCCTATGAGGATTAATGTAAAGTGCTTAGCACAATGCTCAGCACATGGCCTGTGTTCAATAATGGATAGCAATTAGTAATAATACTGGTATTAGACATTTCCAGGGCCCCCCAAATTTCCTGGTTCTCCTTTTCTTCCAGGTACATACTTCCTTGAGAGAACATGGCTCTGTACCTTCCTTTGGATAATAAAGTGGAAGTGGAAAGGATACATGTCCTTTCTGACTGGAGCCATTGAAGAGGCAGTATGGTTTCATTCTCTGCATACTCTTCCCCTGATACAACAATTTGGAAGTTCAAGTTGGGATGGCAGCATCATAAAATGGTGATATCTCTGTCAGCAAAGGTCTCAGGGACGATCAGCAGTGTCCCTGCCAACCTGTGTTGGGCATGTATCATGCGCAAGCAACAAACCTTTGCTGCTTTAAGGCACTGAGATTTTGGAGTTTCATCATCTTTAGCCACACTTGGAAACTCTGAAGAATTGGGGACTATTCTAAACACGTTCATGTCTCATGCCAACCTCCAGATAAGGGAAAATGGGCACTCTTTACCTCTCCTGCCTTGTTGATGGGATGACAAAATTAGGGGCAAGGTTTGGCAGCAACTTAGCTTAACAGAGGAATCCCAACTCAATATAAACAAAGAAAAAACGCCAGGCAGATGTATGGCCATTTAAAGACATAGTGACTCAGAAAAGCTCCCAAACAGTTCATAGAGGAGGCAGTAAATATTGAGCATATATTTATCTCTTCATTTAAACTAACTGAATTATTTTTTCATATTCAAGCACTATAGGATTGATGATATTGTAACCAAACCTTATTGGAAAGTATAAGATGGAGATTGAACCCGGTCTGAGGATGATATTTAAGTTGAGGCCTGAAGGAGGAAGAGGAGCTAGCTATGTGAAAAGAAGAAGAAAGCATGTACAAAGGCAGGAGGCAGCATCAGGAGTCTGGGGAAGTTTGGTATGGTCATAACATATGAATGAGAGAGAGGGGGCAAGAGCTTAGGCTAGGGTGGTAAGCAAGGTACAGAGAAAGTGAGTGTTCATAAACCAGGGAAAGGAATTTGGATTGTTGGGGCAATCACCAGCAGTTGAAGGATATTAAGCAAGAGAGTGACATAATCAGGTTTACAATTTTACAAGTACACAAGAGTTTCAGTGTGGTGAATGGATTGGAATGAGCAAGACCACAGGAGGAGAGAGTGCAGAGCCCTGAATTAATTAGAGACATAGTGTATCAAGTGTATCAGTCAGGGTTCCCTACAGAAACAGACCCAGTATTTGTGTGTGTGTGTGTGTGTATAATATAAAGTATATAATGTATAAAATATATATTGTATACATATTAGATCAGAGATTTATTTAAGGAATCAGCTTATGCAATTGTGGGAGATGGCAAGTTCAAAATTCATAGGGTAGACTGGCATGCTGGAAACTCAGACAGGACTCCATGCTGGAGTCTTCAGGCAGAATTTCTTTTTCTTCAAGGAAACCCAAAATTTTCAACTAATTGGATAAGGTCAATCCAAATTATTAACAGTAATATCCTTAACTTGAAATCAATTTTAACTGCACCCATTCATTACACCATATACAAAAATTAACACAAGATAGATTAAAGACTTAATGTAAAACCCCAAACCATAAACACTCTGGATGGCAACGTAGGAAATACCATTCTGGACATAGGAACTGGCAAAAGTTTCATGACTAAGATGCCAAAAGCAATCACAACAAAAGCAAAAATTGACAAATGGGATCTTATTAAAATAAAGACCTTCTGTAGAGCAAAAGAAACTATCAACAGAATAAACCAACAATCAACAGAATGGGAAAAACTTTTTGCAAACCACATATCTCACAAAAGTCTAATGTCCAGTATCTATAGTTTACTTATATAACAAACCTGTATATGTACCCCAAGTTTTGTTTTAACTTAAAACAAAAGTTAAAAAAACTCAGTTGATTGTAGATTTAACCTCATCTACAAAATACCTTCAAGTAATACCTAGTCTAATGTTTGAATAACTTGGCACTATGGCTTAGCCAAGGTGACATTTAAAACTAACCATTGCAGGTAGTTTTGGAGGTAGAATAGACAGGTTTTGCTGATTGAATGAATGGAGATTGAGGAATGTGGAAGAATCAAGGGTGACTCAGATTTTTGACTTGAGCAACTGGATAAAGGATATCACTGCCAATTAGGTTAGAGAAAGGTGAAGAAAGTGCAGGATTGTGGTGGATAACCATTCAATTTTGGATATGAGTAGTTTTAAGCGTTTTCAAGTTATCCAAGCAGAGGTATTTAAGTGGGGATCAGTAGAGAGATACATGTAAGCTGTAGTTTTGTAAATCATCGGGATATCATGGCAAGTTAGCAATGGGAGTGCATGGGATCATTTGGGAAGATAGTGTAGAGTGAGCAAGGAAAAAGAAGACCTAAAAGAAAGTCCTGAGGAAACCCAACACTTAGATGCCAAGTAGAAGAGGAATATTCTGAAAGCAAATGAAAAACGCAGCCAGATATGTAAGAAAGCAAGGAGACAAACAACTGAAAACACCAAAGAGAGAGTGACTGCTTCATGGGGGGAGCAGATTTATTGCCATCATTTTTCTTGTAGACTTCAGGGAGCCAGAAAAGGCATCCAAGCAGGAAGAATCATTTGACTGCAATGAGCAGGGTAGATTCAAACTATGAAACCCTATTGGTTGAGAGGTTATTTAGGGACCATTTTCTAGCCAAGGGAAGAAATAACAAGGGTCTGATCCAGGACTGTTGATATAGGAATAGAAGAGAGGAATGGGCTTGAGAAGTATTTTGAAGCAAAATCAACAGGCGTCTAATTGGATATGAGCAATAAAAAGTCCAAAATGACCCAGAGGTCTTAAGTGGAAGAGACCAGAAAAAGGGTAGGAAGTCAGAAGGAGATATTAACTTAGGAGGAAAATATTTGAAGGTCAAGTTTGGACATAGTTTTAGGCGTGGCAAAATATTTATCTGTTTCCCAAATGTGCCATATCTATCATACTCGTTCATTTTTCTAAGTCTGTCTTCAGATTCCTCCATGAAAAACACCTTTCCCTTCTTGTTTGCCTGGACATTATCTACTCAATCTTCAAAGCCCAAGTTAAATGTCACTTCTCAGTAGTTTTCACTGATGATTCCAGGCTGAATTAATTGCATCCTCCGTAGTGTTCCTACAGCACTGTGTTCAAAACTTTGTTTTTAAGAGCATTCATCACGTTGGACTACAATTGTATTTTACACGCCTGTTTCCTACACTAGACTGGAGGTCCTAGAGCCAAAGGGTCTCTGCCTTAATCCATCTGGTTCTTCTAGAAGTAAGAACATTGAGCTTGCTTAGTTGATCTCCATCTTGGAGCTCAGGAAAGGGACAAGATGAGATATATGAATATTAAAGTGTCATTGATACAGAGGTGATCTCTAAAGAAATGGAAATAAATATATCATGCCTGGTTGTGGAGTGACTAAAGAATACAAATAATAGATGGTAGTAGGACCAAATTTCAGGGAGTGTTTACATTTATCCAACAGGATGAGGATCAGGAGAATGTGAGAATTGAGCTTTGTCTGACAATTATGCATTAAAATATATTTATTGGGGAAATACTATGACCTATTTAATATTTAGGCCTGAAAACACAGCAACAAATGAGGCAGACTACCTCTCTTATCTCGTAGAGCTTACAGGCCAGTAAGGACACATAGATTCCCTGAGAAAAAGAGGGAGGTTAGGTGTTTCAAATGCTGCAAAGTGTTTGAGAAGGATAAATACTTTAGTGGCTTTCAAATTTGAAAAGTGGAAGCCAAAATAACCATGTAGCCAATTTCATTCTAAGAATAAAGGCCAAGGGTGTTGTGAAGGAAAGGAAGTTGCAGATTCAGGTGCAAAAGTATAGAAGGAAGAAATATAGACTTTAAAAAATTTAGTAGGCCCTTGAGATCCAAAAACTGGAGCAGGTGGTATAAACAGATAATGTGGGCTCCAAAAGAGGAAACTGACCACAAGCATTGAATCCATGTTTGGGGTAGCAAAGAGGTCTAAGAAATTTACCGACCTCTTCTTTTCCCCTGGAAGTAGAAGGAGAAGCAGTATCCACTGAAGGGAGTTTCCAGCACAGTGGTTAACCCAGGGAGGATTAATCAGTTGGAAACTAATTCAAGGGATAGGAAAGCAGAGGAAAAGAAAAAAATGTGAAGATTTAGAGCAGCTTCTTTATATCAGGATGGAGATTTTAAAAGGCACAGTGGAAGAAGCTGATAGAGTGTGTAAGAAGTGGAGTGTGCTTGAGTGGTAGTAGTTCAGGGCATAAACTGGGTGCATGTGAAGCTATTAAGGATGGTAGTGGCTTGCCCAACATCCAAACCTCTTCAAGTATGCCTTCCTACACTGCAGAAACTAGAAAGCTAAAAAGCCACATTTTCCAGATTCCTATGCAGACAGGATTTTGGACGTGATTTTGGTACAACCAATCAGTTGTAATTACATTATGCGTGATTTCCAAACTGAGCCAAATGGGAAGGAAGTGGCTTGCAAGACATCCATTTTGCTGGTGAGGGTCTGGAGCCAATAGTTCTGGCAGCAGGTTCCTTATCCCCAGATCTCAGCAAACTATGGTTTTCCTAGAACCAACCATTCTAGAAATGACTTACTGAACCCCAGGCAAAGTACATGAACAGATACTTCCCAAAAGAAGGCATACAAGTGGCCAAGAAACATATGAAAAACTGCCCATCACTAATCATCAGAGAAATGCAAGTCAAATCCACTGTGAGCTACCATGTTGCACCAGTCAGAACTGCTATTACTTAAAAAGTCAAAAATTAACAGATGCTGGCAGGGCTGTGGAGAAAAGGGAATACTTATACACTGTTGGTGGGTATGAAAAATAGTTCAGCCACTGTGGAAAGTAGTTTGGAGATTTCTCAGAGAACTAAAATAAAACTACCATTAGATCCACAATCCCATTACTGGGTATATAACTAAAGGAATATAAATAATTCTACGAAAAACACACAAGTACTCATATGCTCATCATAGCACTATTCGCAATAGCAAAGACATGAAATCAATCTAGGTGTCCATCAATATTGGATTGGATAAAGAAAATGTGGTACATATACACCATGGAATACTATGCAGCCACAAAAAGGAATGAAATCATGTCCTTTGCAGCAACATGGATGACACTGAAGGCCATTATCCTAAGCAAATTAACACAGGAACAGAAAATCAAATACTGCATGTTCTCAGTTATAAGTGGGAGCTAAACATTGGGTACACATGGACATAAAAATGTGAGCAATAAACACTGGGGACTACTGGGGGTGGGTAAAGGGAAGGGGGAAAGGGCTGAAAAGCTACCTATTGGATACTATACTGACTACATGGGTGGCTGGATCTCTCATAACCCAAATCTTAGCATCATGCAATATACCCATGTAACAAATCTGCACTTGTATCCCCTGAATCTAAATTAAAAGTTAAAATTATAACAACAAAAATAAAAAATAATAAAAATATTTGATTTAAAAATATATAATCTGGTAAAGAAACTGAAAGGACACAAAAGAATGGAAAGATATTTTATGCTTATGAGTCACAGTATTATTAAAATGACAATACCCTCCCAAAGCAACTTATAGATTCAATGCAATCCTTATCAAAATACCAATGATATTCTCCATAGAGATAGAAAAAAATCCCTAAAAATTATGTGGAAACACAAAAGACTCAAATAGCTAAAGCAATCCTGAGTAAAAAGAACAAAGCTAAAGGCATCACACTATTGGACTTCAAAATTTACTACAAAGCTATAATAATCAATGGTACTAGCATAAAAACAGACACATAAACCAATGGAGCACAATAGAGAACCCAGATATAGAGGAGTGTTCGCCATTGCTGAGGCTTGAGTAGGTAAACAAAGCTGCCAGGAAGCTCGAACTGGGTGGAGCCCACTGCCACTCAGTGAGGCCCACCTGCCTCTGTAGACTCCACCTCTGGGGGCAGGGCATAGCTGAACAAAAGGCAGCAGAAACTTCTGCAGACTTAAAGGTCCCTGATTGACAGTCCTGAAGAGAGCAGTGGTTCTCCCAGCACAGTGGTTGAGCTCTGAGAACGGACAGACTGCCCCCTCAAGTGGGTCGCTGACCGCCATGTAGCTTAACTGGGAGACACCTCTCAGTAGGGGCTGACTGACATCTCATACAGCCGGGTGCCCCTCTGAGACAAAGCTTCTAGAGGAAGGATCAGGCAGCAATATTTGCTGTTCTGCAATATTTGCTGTTCTGCAGCCTCTGCTGGTGATACCCAGGCAAACAGAGTCTGGAGTACACTTCCAGAAAACTCCAACAGACCTACAGCTGAGGGACTTGACTGTTAGAAGGAAAACTAACAACAGAAAGGAATAGCATCAACATCAACAAAAAGGGCATCCACGCCAAAACCCCATCTGTAGGTCGCCATCATCAAAGATCAAAGGTAGATAAAATCACAAAGATGGGGAGAAACCAGAGCAGAAAAGATGAAAATTCGAAAAACCAGAGAGCCCCTTCTCCTCCAAAGGATTGCAGCTCCTCGCCAGCAATGGAACAAAGCAGGATGGAGAATGGCTTTGACGAGCTGACAGAAGTAGGCTTCAGAAAATTGGTAATAACAAACTACTCTGAGCTGAAGGAGGATGTTTGAACCCATCACAAGGAAGCTAAAAATCATGAAAAAATTAGACTAATGGCTAACTAGAATAAACAGTGTAGAGAAGACCTTAAATGACCTGATGGAGCTGAAAACCATGGCACGAGAACTATGTGATGCATGCACAAGCTTCAGTAGCCTATTTGATCAAGTGGAAGAAAGGGTATCAGTGATTCAAGATCAAATGAATGAAATGAAGCAAGAAGAGAAGTTTAGAGAAAAAGGAGTAAAATGAAATGAACAAATCCTCCCAGATATATGGGACTATGTGAAAAGACCAAATCTACATTTGATTGGTGTACCTGAAACCAATGGGGGGGAATGGAATCAAGTTGGAAAACACTCTTCTGGATATTATCCAGGAGAACTTCCCCAACCTAGCAAGGTAGACTAACATTCAAATTCAGGAAATACAGACAACACCAAAAAGATACTCCTCGAGAAGAGCAACTCCAAGACACATAATTGTCAGATTTACCAAAATTGAAATGAAAGAAAAAATGCTAAGGGCAGCCAGAGAGAAAGGTTGGATTACCCACAAAGGGGAGCCCATCAGACTAACAGCAGATCTCTCAGCAGAAACTCTACAAGCCAGTATGTCACCATCATCAAAGACCAAAGGCAGATAAAACCACAAAGATGGGGAAAAAGCAGTGCAGAAAAACTGGAAATACAAAAAATCAGAGCATATCTCCCCCTCCAAAGGAACTCAGTTCATCACCAGCAACAGAACAAAGCTGGACGGAGAATGACTTTGATGAGTTGAGAGAAGAAGGTTTCAGTCAATCAAACTTCTCAGAGCTAAAGGGGAAATTATGCAACTAGCACAAAGAAACTAAAAACGTTGAAAACAGATTTGATAAATGGCTAACTAGAATAACCAATGTAGAGAAGTCCTTAAAAGAACTGATAGAGATGAAAACCATAACACGAGAACTATGTGAAAAATGCACAAGCTTCAGTAAC
>NW_012122376.1:10299210-10301429 GCF_000951035.1 Colobus angolensis palliatus
AGTTTCATAAGTGAAGGAGAAATAAAATCCTTTACAGACAAGCAAATGCTTAGAGATTTTGTCACCACCAGGCCTGCCTTACAAGAGTTCCTGAAGGAAACACTAAACATGGAAAGGAACAACAGGTACCAGCCACGGCAAAAACCTGCCAAATTGTAAAGATCATCAATGCTAGCAAGAAACTGCATCAACTAATGAGCAAAATAACCAGCTAACATCATAATGACAGGATCAAATTCACACATAACAATATTAACCTCAAATGTAAATGGGCTAAATGTCCCAATTGAAAGATATAGACTGGCAAATTGGATAAAGTGTCAAGACCCATCAGTGTGCTGTATTCAGGAGACCCATCTCACATGATGAGGTACATATAGGCTCAAAATAGAAGGATGGAGGAAGATCTAGCAAGCAAATTGAAAGCAAAATAAAGCAGCGATTGTAATCCTATTCCCTGATAAAACAGACTTTAATCCAACAATGATCAAAAGAGACAAAGAAGGCCATTATATAATGGTAAAGGGATCAATTCAATCAGAAGAGCTAACTATCCTAAATATATATGCACCCCATACGGGAGCACCCAGGTTCAAAAAGCAAGTCCTTAGAGACCTACAAAGAGACTTAGACTCCCACACAATAATAATGGGAGACTTTAAAATCCCACTGTCAATATTAGACAGATTGAGACAGAAGGTTAACAAGGATATCCAGAACTTGAACTCAGCTCTGCACCAAGCAGACCTAATAGACATCTACAGAACTCTCCACCCCAAATCAACAGAATATACATTCCTCTCAGCACCACATCACACTTATTCCAAAACTGACCATATAGTTAGAAGTAAAGCACTCCTCAGCAAATGTGAAAGAAAAGGAATTATAACAAACTGACTCTCAGACCACAGTGCAACCAAATTAGAACTCAGGATTAAGAAATTCACTCAAAACTGCACAACTACATGGAAACTGATCAACCTGCTCCTGAATGACTACCAGGTAAATAGCAAAATGAAGGCAGAAATAAAGATGTTCTTTGAAACCAATGAGAATGAAGACACAAGCTACCAGAATCTCTGGGACACATTTAAATCAGTGTGTAGAGGGAAATTTATAGCACTAAATGCCCACAAGAGAAAGCAGGAAAGATCTAAAATTGACACCCTAACATCACAATTAAAAGAATTAGAGAAGCAAGAGCAAACACATTCAAAAGCTAGCAGAAGGCAAGAAATAACTAAGATCAAAGCAGAACTGAAGGAGATAGAGACACAAAAACCCCTTCAAAAAATCAATGAATCCAGGAGCTGGTTTTTTGAAAAGATCAACAAAATTGACAGACTTCTAGCAAGACTAAAAAAGAAGAAAAGAGAGAAGAATCAAATAGATACAATAAAAAATGATAAAGGGAATATCACCACCGATCCCACAGAAATACAAACTACCATCAGAGAATACTATAAACGCCTCTACGAAAATAAACTAGAAAATCTAGAAGAAATGGATAAATTCCTAGACACATACACCCTCCTAAGACTAAACCAGGAAGAAGTTGAATAGACCAATTGCTGAATAGACCAATAACAGGCTCTGAAATTGAAGCAATAATTCATAGCCTACCAACCAAAAAAAGTCCAGGACCAGACGGATTCACAGCCGAATTCCACCATAGGTACAAAGAGGAGCTGGTACCATTCCTTCTGAAACGATTCCAATCAATAGAAAAAGAGGGAATCTTCCCTAACTCATTTTATGAGGCCAGCATCATCCTGATACTAAAGCCTGGCAGAGACACAACAACACAAAAAGAGAATTTTAGACGAATATCCCTGATGAACATGGATGTGAATATCGTCAATAAAATATGGCAAACCAAATCCAGTAGCACATCAAAAAGCTTATCCACCAAGATCAAGTTGGCTTCATCCCTGAGATGCAAGGTTGGTTCAATATATGCAAATCAATAAATGCAATCCATCACATAAATAGAACCAAAGACAAAAACCACATGATTATGTCAATAGATACAGAAAAGGCCTTCAATAAAATTCAACAGCCCTTCGTGCTAAAAATTCTCAATAAACTAGGTATTGATGGAATGTATATCAAATTAATAAGAGGTATTTATGACAAACCCACAGCCAATATCATACTGAATGGGCAAAAACTGGAAGCACTCCCTTTGAAAACTGGCACAAGACAGGGATGCCCTCTCT
>NW_012122376.1:10305884-10332573 GCF_000951035.1 Colobus angolensis palliatus
TAAATGGTGCTGGGAAAACTGGCTAGCCATAAGTAGAAAGCTGAAACTGGATCCTTTCCTTACTCCTTATACAAAAATTAATTCAAGATGGATTAAAGTCTTAAATGTTAGACATGAAACCATAAAAACCGTAGAAGAAAATGTAGGCAATACCATTCAGGACATACGCATGGGCAAGGACTTCATGTCTAAAACACGAAAAGCAATGGCAACAAAAGCCAAAATAGACAAAAGGGACCTAATTAAACTAAAGACCTTCTGTCCAGCAAAAGAAACTACCATCAGAGTGAACAGGCAACCTACAGAATGGGAGAAAAGTTTTGCAATCTACCAATCTGTCAAAGGGCTAATATCCATAATCTACAAAGAACTTAAACAAATTTACAAGAAAAAATCAAACAACCCCATGAAAAAGTGGGCAAAGGATATTAACAGACACTTTTATGCAGCCAACAGACACACGAAAAAATGCTCTTCATCACTGGTCATCAGAGAAATGCAAATCAAAACCACAATGAGATACCATCTCACACCAGTTAGAATGATGATCATTAAAAAGGCAGGAAACAACAGGTGCTGGAGAGGATGTGGAGAAACAAGAATGCTTTTACACCGTTGTTGATATTGTAAAGTAGTTCAACCATTGTGGAAGACAGTGTGGCGATTCCTCAAGAATCTAGAACTAGAAATACCATTTGATCCAGCCATCTCATTACTGGGTACATACCCAAAGGATTATAAATCATTCTACTATAAGGACACATGCACATGTGTGTTTACTGAGGCACTATTCACAATAGCAAAGACTTGGAACCAACCCAAATGTCCATCAATGATAGACTGGATAAAGAAAATGTGGCACATATACACCATGGAATACTATGCAGCCATAAAAAAGAATGAGTTCATGTCCTTTGCAGGAACATGGATGAAGGTGGAAATCATCATTCTGAGCAAACTATCGCAAGGACAGAAAACCAAAGACCACATGCTCTCACTCATAGGTGGGAACTGAACAATGAGAACACTTGGATACAGCATGGGGAACATCATACACCGGGGCCTGCCATGGATTGAGGGGTTGGGGGAGGGATAGCATTAGGAGAAATACCTAATGTAAATGATGAGTTAATGGGTACAGCAAACCAACATGGCACATGTATACATATGTAACAAACCTGCATGTTGTGCACATGTACCCTATAACTTAAAGTACAATAAAACAAATAAAAAAATAGAGAACCCAGATATAAATCCATCCATTTATAGCCAACTCATCTTCAACAAAAGCATGCAGGACATCCAGTGAGGAAAGGACAGTCTTTTCAATAAGTGGTGCTAGACAGGCTGGATAACCACATGCAGAAGAATGAATCTATACCCCTATCACTCACCCTACACAAAAATAAAATCAAAGTGGATTAAAGACTTGAATCTAAGACCTCGAACTATGAAACTACTAGAAGGAAACATTGGGGAGATGTCCCATGACATTGGTGTGGGCAAAGATTTTTTTGTGTAAGACCTCAAAAGCACAGGCAACAAAAGTAAATGTAGACAAATGGGATTACATCAGGTTAAAAAACTTCTGCACAGTAAAGAAAACCAATCAACCAATTAAAGAGACAAGCCACAGATGGAAGAAAATATTTGCAAACTGTCCATCCAATAAGGGATTGAAAACCAGAATACATAAGGAGTTCAAAATACTCAATAGCAAAAAAGCCCCAAATAATCTGATTTTTAAATGGGCAAAAGAGCCGGGCGCGGTGGCTCACGTTTGTAATCCCAGCACTTTGGAAGGTCGAGGCGGGCGGATCACCTGAGGTCAGGAGTTTGAGACCAGATTGACCAACATGGAGAAACCCCGTCTCTACCAAAAATAGAAAATTAGTTGGGATGGTGGCACATGCCTATAATCCCAGCTACTCGGGAGGCTGAGGCCGGAGACTCACTTGAACCTGGGAGGCGGAGGTTGCGGTGAGCCGAGAGTGCGCCATTGCGCTCCAGCCTGGGAAACAAGAGTGAAACTCCGCCTAAACAAAAAAAAAGGCAAAAGATCTATATAGATATTTCTCAAAATAATACATAAAAATGGTCAACAGGTATACGAAAAAATGTTCAACATTACCAATGATTAGAGAAATGCAAATCATTAGAGAAATGCAAATAAAACCCACAGTGAGCTATCATCTCATCACATTTAAAATGGCCTGTGTCAAAAAGACAGTCACTAACAGATGTTGGTGAGGATGTGAAGAAAGGCGAATCCCTCACACACTGTTGGTAGGAATGTAAATTAATATAGCCACTAACAGTATGGAGATTCCTCAAAAAAACTAAACATAGAATACCATGTGATCCAGCCATTCTACTACTTGGTATGTATCCAAAAAAAAAAAAAAAAAAAAGGGAAATCAATATACTGAAGGGATACCTGCACTCCCATGTTTATTGGGCAGTATTCACAATAGCCAAAATATGGGATCAACCTAAATCCCTAACAAAGGATGACTGGATAAAGAAAATGTGGCATATATACAGGAAAGAATATTCTTCTCATAAAATAGGATGAAATCTAGTCATTTACAACAACATGAATGGAATTGGAAGTCATTATGTTAAGTGAAATAAACCAAGTAAAAAGCAACACATATCACATGTTCTTACTCGCGTGGAAATTATAAAAGTGAATCTCACGAAGATAGACTAGAACAGTTACCAGAAGTCAGGAAGGTTGAGGGGAGAGGGAGATGAAAGGGAAAAAAAGAATATAAATATATTTATTACCACTAAACTGTACACTTAAAGATGTAAAGGTGGCAAATTTTATATGTATATTTTACCTCAACAAAAAGGTGTAAGAATATACAAAGAAGCAAACAATATTAAGTCTTAAGAAAGCAACTGGTTAATATTTAATTACATTATAATTTTTAACTAAAAGGGGAACAAACATCCGCATATTGTTCTGTTGCCCTAATGAATAATAGCAATAAAATTACAGCATAATAGCATTTGCACTATACCTCACAGTTGTCACACTGTTTCACCGTAAATTTTAAACACAAATAAAAACTCCAAGTGGTATTATAGAATGACAGAACTGAAGAAACTCAGGTTTTTTGTCTTCATATTTACAATAACTGTGCTATTGTTTAAACACAGGACTGTTTAGCATCACAAGTGTTAGAAACATGAAGTAACTGTACCTGAAGGAAGCTTGAATTGATTTTAACCTGTGATGAACTTGCTCTCAAAACAGAAATGTATAGTTGGGTCCAGGAAGCCTGGGGATTGCATGTATAACTGGAAGTTCTCCAAATTAACTTCCATTTCAAATACAATGTTGATGAAAAGAGATGTAATTTAAAAGTGCTGATTTGAAGTACACTTATCTATTATTGCAACTCAACAGTAGTCTCAGCAATTTTTTTGGAATATAGCTCAACAGATGATTTTGTTTTCAGAGAAGAGCGTGTTCCCACTGACATGATTTAGAATTGTTGACATAGAGATAATAACAAAGCAGACCAAATTGTAATTGGTTTTCTTCTTCTTCTTCCTTCTCTAGAGACAGTGCACTTCCTCATTGCTTGCAACCAAGGCAATGCTCCCATTGCCCTGGCCTTGATATGTCACTGGTTTACTACTGTGTTGTTCTACAAATTTTTCCTGGAAGCCCAGCTGACCCTCCTCCTCCATTCCTTCCTACAATTTTGTAATCAACAAATTCCCTATATGAAAATGCCTCTTTGCTTAAATTATCTAGTTATGTATTCTAACTAACTATTCTAGTTATCTGCAACTAAACCCTGACTGATACAGATAGTAGGCAAGGGACAAAGGATTTTGCTTAGAGCGATGGCTTTTAAAAACATTTATTCCTTTATCCATCCATTCACTCAATGCTTTCATGCATCTCTCTGTATATATAGCTATGCCCATGTGTTATTCAAATTTGGGGTGTTTTCTCCTGAGAGCATTGAATTTTGACTAGGCGATCAAGTCGTGCACAAGAGAGATGGATTGGACAACCATATTAGTTAGAAAGCGTTTGGCTCTCAGAAACAGAAACACTAACTCAAACTGATTAAAACTATTAGGAAATATACTATCTCACAAACTGGAAGTTCCACAATGGGTCAAGTTTTGGGGTAGCTCAATGATGTCATTAGGTATTCAGGTTCTTCCTGCCCCTCTCTTCTGCCATCCTCCATATTGACTTCATCCTTGTACTGGCAGCAAGATGGCTTCAGCTCATCCAGAAACAACAACGATCAGAGAAAGAGAACAGAATGGTTCTCTCTTAGGAGTAAGTAGATTGCTGTGTCATTATGGCCCCACTGACAGGTGATCTGTAGGATGGCGGGGAAGGGAACCTGCTGGGCAGAACTCTGAGTCATATATTTGGTTGTCCTCTTCATCTGGAACTTGTCTTATTTGCCAGGAAGAAGCAAAAGGCTGTGGCAAGGATCTATGCTGAATCATGGCACAGACTAATGTTGCGGCTGGATGGTCTTGGAAGGAGCAAGTTTGGAGGATTGCAAGTTTGGAGCAAGCTTGGAGCAAGGAAATTTGAGAAAGAAGTATGTGAATTGATCTAGAATGTATGTCTTGCATATGAATATTTATCACAAGGTTCTCTTCATAGGAGAGGTGCTAAATAGTCAGATGGGTTTAATGCCCATTCAGTGGATATCAGTCAGACTCTCTGCCACTCCAGTACTTGATTGATGAGCTCATATACAAAGTGGCCTTGGGGACAAATATGAAAATATGCATGGACTCAATAATATGAATTTCTTCCCACCAAAACTTACTATTACTACTGCTTGGATGTCAAATTTACCAGTAGCAGCCATTAGCCCTGGGCCCCTGATACGGTATAATATCCTATGGGTACCAACCAGCCATCCTGAGATAGTTTGATTGCTTTGAACTCCTTTTATTACAAACTGGACTGTGACTTTTTTCTTACCTTAAATAGATTGTAACTTCAAATTGGATTTGTTTTCCTGTTTACTATACCTCGGCTAGCCCTACCATCTGTAGATTTACTGAATACCTTACACAGCACTATTTTATCTCACACAACATTGCTCCTATCAAAGGAAGTCACATTACCCTGATCTAAGTACAGCAATGAACTGAAGCCTGTTCATGCCAACTCACCTAGAAGAAATCAGCCAATAAAACAATGAAATCACCTCTTATAGATCTACTTATGACACCGCCTAGCAAAAAACACCCTGTGAGTTTGGGGTACCATCTTGCAGGAATGTGCTGTGCACTCTGAACCAGGACTAGTGATCAACCTGTGGTGTTGTTTCCTCCATAACCAGAACACATGGGGCTGAGAACCAAGGGATGATGGCAAGATTGATACCTCATGATCCACTTACAAAAAGTTTTGTGTTTTGCTTCCTATTCTCACAATTTTGGTTTCTGCTGTTTTAGAATTAGAAGATTATTATTCAATATTTCTTTCAGGGAACACAACAATGATTCCCCTCAATTAGAAACTGGGACTGCCACCATATGCTTGTAGGCAAACCAGCAAAAAAAAAAAAAAAAAAAAATTACGACCTTGGCTAAGGCAATTTATCCTGATTATCATTAAATGTTGTACACCGTAGGAATGAACTAGTTTGCTTTTATTACCCTACTGGGACATCATTTATGTTATTTCCACTATTACAATGAACATTGTTGTACATGTCCGCTTGTACACATGAGTGAAAGGGTAGATACCTAAAAGTGGAATTCCTAGGTCACAGAATATGTGAATATTTAACTTTACAATTTGTTGTCAAAAACTCACCAAAGTGGGCCGGGCACAGTGGCTCATGCCTGTAATCCCAGCACTTTGGGAGGCCGAGACAGGCACATTACCTGAGGTCAGGAGTTCAAGACCAGCCTGGCCAACATATAGTGAAACTCCTTCTCTACTAAAAAATACAAAGTTAGCCTGGCGTAGTGGCTCATGCCTGTAGTCCCAGCTACTTGGGATGCTGAGGCAGGAGAACCGCTTGTACCCAGGGGCAGATGTTTTAGTGAGCTGAGATCGTGCACTGTACTCCAGCCTGGGCAACAGAGCGAGACTCTGTCTCTCAAAAAAAAACAAAAAAAAATCACCAAAGTGGTTGTACCCATTTGTAACCCCACCTACAATGACCAAAGTCCTATTTCTATATATTCGTGTGGATATTTATTGAGTTTTGCTAATATAAGTGTGAAATATCTCATTATTGATTTAACTTATGAGTTATTTGTAACTTAGGGGCTATTTGTAACTTATTATTAACCATGATTACCTGAGGTCAGGCATCTTTGCATGTCTGTCTGTGGTGATATTTGAAAAAAAAAATAGTGTCAATTCTGTTTTCCACAATAACAGTAGTTACATTCTGAGCAGTGACATGCACTACCTCATGAAGCAATTCTTGTATTCATGCCCCATGCAACACATTTTTATCTCTAATTAGGTCTGGGTTGTTTAGTATCCAATTTAGCTCCCTTGAGGGTATAGGACAAAAGAGGAAAGCCAGTGCAGGACTTTAAATTTACATCTGATTATCTGTAAAGTGGACACTTCACATGGCTTTGCGTGTGTTCGTGTGTGTGTGTGTGTGTGTGTGCGGCCTCAATCTTGAATTAGTGTTGTGTAAGCCAGGAAGTGCTGAGATGTAATCTTAGGGATTTTGTCCTTTGAGTTCCTGTTAGTAATTTGGGTTTCTAATGGTATAATGTGGATTACATTGTAGCAGAACTGCCATGCCTCACAGGTTTGCAGTAACCTCAAATGCTACAGTCAAGTATGAGTCATAGCATGCCAGAGCTGGATGGTATCTTCACAATCACGCTATCCACAGCCCATAATTGGTAAAGGGGGGAAACTAAGGCAAAGAGAGCTCAACCTGTGAGATGGCAAAGAGCTGAGTTCCCAATTGCGTGCTCCAGCTTGATCTGAGACCTCAGGGTGGCTGTGCGGTGTCTGGTCATATGATAATTTTCCACCTGTGCTATGATATGAACAAGGTTGCTGTTGGGAGGCAATTTTCCATGGATTTGTTGAGTTTCTGCATGTCTCAGGAGAGCTTTTGTCCTTTGTCTCTGACTCAGTTGTCTTGCATCTTCTGCCAGCATCGATAAAACTGCAACTAGTTACCTTGCTACTTGAAAGAAGAGTAAAATCTCAGGTACTTCACGGTTCCTCACAGTTGCAAGCAGTAGTTTCAGAAGCTATTAATAAATGTTTTGTGTGATAGCAATCCTCTCATCAAATTAGTTTTGGAAAAGCTGAAGCCAAAAAAAGGATTGAAAAAAATATAGAAGGAAAGTGGGATCTTTTCCTGTTAGACTCTTTGATAAACTAAACGGCATTATGAATGGCTCTTGGGCATGGGGCAGGGATGGATGGAGTGTGCTAAGTTTCAAGAATTATTGGAATAGGAAGCCTTGCTTCTCCCTTCCTCTATGGGATGCTTAGGAACACTGGAAATAACAATAGAATAAAATTAGTAGAAACGGAAAGTGCGTATAATTACGAATAAGGATGGAAATGCAGTCGGGGTGGTTTTCATATCCTTTGTAAACTAGAATGTGGTAAGCTAACAGTTATGGAAGCAGTACCTACACAGTCCTTTTGCAGGTGTGCCCAAACCAAGGAAAGTAACGGGATTTTGCTCAAGGGTCAGATTTTAGAGCCAAAAGGGGATCTAGAAACAATGTCCAACCCTTCCATTTTACACATGAGGCACCAAGGCCTAGTTGGAGGAAGGCATTTACTTAGAGCCACCCAGTTCATGGGTAGTAATTTTGGCAATAAAGCGTAAATGATTTTAGTAACTTTTCAGTGTTCCTCGCACATTATTTGTTCTCATATTGTTGTATTGTTTTATTTATTTGTAACTCAGTTTTAAGGTTTCATAAGGCACATAGCATTTTGTCTAACACTCAAAGCTTCTACTAAAGTGTAACAATCTATTGAATATCTATGATATTCACTAGTCACTCTTCACATCCAGCACTGCCCAAAACAACTTTTTGCCATGATGAAAACCCTCCAGCCGGGCGCGGTGACTAATGCCTGTAATCCCAGCACTTTGGGAGGCTGAGGTGGGCAGAAGACCAGAGATTAGGAGTTCGAGACCAGCCTGGCCAACATGGTGAAACCTTGTCTCTACTAAAAATAACAAAAATTGACCAGGCGTGGTGGCACACTCCTGTAATCCCAGCTATTTGAGAAGCTGACGGAGGAGAATGGCGTGAACCAGGAAGGCGGAGCCTGCAGTGAGCTGAGATCGCCCCACTGCACTCCAGCCTAGGAGACAGCAAGACTACGTCTCAAAAAAAAAAAAAAAAAGAAAGAAATTAAAAAAAAATCATATTGCCAGTGTCCAGGATGGCAGCCATGAGCTACATGCAGCTATTGAGCACTTGTTAATGTGGCTACTGTGATTGAGGAACTCTTGTCTTAATTTCATTTAATTTTAAGTAATTGAAACTTGCACTTAAATAGCCACATTTGGCTAGCAGCTGCTGTCGTGAGCGCTGTAATGACGAACTGTAGTGACCGGACACTACAACGTGCACACTAGGAATGAGGAAGAATGGAGTCAGAATCCGAGTTATTCCCTTTCGTTGATCTATGACAAGCAGTCATGCCACTGGTGCAGGCCTGACGCCCCGTTCACTTGTTCCACAAGCATTTAGCAAGCACCTATGTACCAGGCTTTGAGTGGGAGTGTGGGGGTGCACCAACCACTGGCCACATGGTTGTAAGGGTCTGGACCTGTGGAATGAAGCAGAAGACGTCATCGTGAAGGAATCAGTTTCAGGCCCCGCGAGAGTTGGCACATGCCACGCGAGGGTCACTGCCCCATTGGCTTCTGAGTCACGGACTGCCCCGGAAGCTTTTGTGTCACGGACCGCCCCGGAAGCTTCTGGGTCAGGGACTGCCCCGGAAGCTTTTGGGTCACGCGCAGTTGGGCAGTGAGGCAGCGTCTCACTGAGGCAGCGCCCGGAGCCATGCCTTCAGATAGGAGGCAAGTGAAGAGGAGGAACAGGTCAATTCGCCGTGCCTTGCGTGTGGCTCACTTAGAGCTGGCAACTTATGGGGTGGCGGTAACTGTGTCGGATCCCGAGAGCAGCCGTCCCGGGTCCGAGGCCACCATAGCTGACAGGCCTCAGCCAGGATGGCTGGAATCTCTAAAGATGTGGGTCAGCAAACCCTGCGGGACGCTCATGCTCTCCATCTGGATCCTGCTGTTGGTGTGCTACTACTTGTGCTCCGGTGAGTGCTGGCTCAGGCCAGGCGGGGAAACGCTGGGGGAGGGCTAGGGAGAGGGGGCGGGGTGTGGCGACGCGCCCACACCAACTGTAGGCCTTCCTGCCCCTTCCTGTCCTCTCTCCTCCCCAAGGCCTTTATGGCCCCATCTTCAGCAGTCCTTACAAAGTCCTGCCCTCTCTCGCCTGGCCGCAGGAAGTCTTTCCCGCCTAAACTCACTTCTAAAAGACTTTCCCTCCCCGACTTCCCCTAACAAAAGCCTTTCGTTCCTCACTTCCCACCACAAAATACTAACCTTCCTTGTCGCCGCTTTTTAAAAGTTGAGAACCAGGCGCGGTGGCGCACACCTGTAATCCCAGCACTTAAGAAGGCCGAGGCAGGCGGATCACTTGAGGTCAGGAGTCCAAGAGCAGCCTGGCGAACATGGTGAAACCGCCATCTCTACTAAAAATAAAAATATTAGCCGGGCATGGTGGCACACGCCTGTAATCCCAGCTACTCGGGAGGCTGAGGCAGGAGAATCGCTTGAATTCAGGAGGCGGAGGTTGCAATGAGCCGACATGGTGCCACTGCACTCCAGCCTGGTGAGAGAGCGAGACTCCGTCTAAAAAAAAAATAGGGCCGGGCGCAGTGACTCGCGTCTGTAATCCCAACACTTTGAGAGGCCAAGGCGGCGGATTGCCTGAGCTCAGAGTTAAAGACCAGCCTGGGCAACAAGGTGAAGCCCCGTCTCTACTAAAATGCAAAAAAATTACCTGGGCGTGGTGGCATGCACCTGTAGTTGCAGCTACTTGGGAGGCTGAGACAGGAGAATTGCTTGAACCTGGGAGGCGGAGGTTGCAGTGAGCTGAGATTGCACCACTGCACTAGCCTTGGTGACAGAGTGAGACTCAGTCTCAAAAAAAAAAGAATAGAAAAAGGCCAGGTGCCATGGCTCATGCCTGTAATCCCAGCACGTCAGGAGGCCGAGGGGGGCGGATCACAAGGTCAGAAGATTGAGACCATCCTGGTTAACACAGTGAAACCCCGTCCGTACTAAAAATACAAAAAAATTAGCCGGGTGTGGTGGCAGACGCCTGTAGTCCCAGCTACTCGGGAGGGTGAGGCAGGAGAATGGCATGGACCCGGGAGGCGGAGCTTGCAGTGAGCCGAGATCAGGCCACTGCACTCCAGCCTGGGTGACAGAGCAAGACTCCGGTCTCAAAATAATAATAATAATAATAATAATAATAATAATAATAATAATAATAATAATAATAAAATTGAGGTGAAATTCACATAACATAGAATTAACTACTTTATAGTGAACAATTAAAGGAATTTAGTTCATTTAAATGTTGTGCAACCATCACCCCATGTAGTTCCAAAATATTTTAACCACCCCAAATTAAAACCCACACCCATGAACCAGTTACTCCCAATTCCCCAATCCATAAGGCTACTTCATTCCTTTTTATGGCTGATTAGTATTCCATTGTAGGGGTATACTATATTTTTATCTAGTTTTTGAAATTTACCGAATTTGGGTTGTTTCCACTTTGGGCCTATTATGAACAATACTACTATGAGCATTTGTGTACAAGTTCTTGTGTACACGTGTTTTGAGTTCTCTAGGAGTAGAATTGCTGGATCGTATGGGAACTCTGTTGATCTTTTTGAGGAAGTCCCATACTGTTTTACAAAGTGGTTGAACCGTTTTACATCTCCATTAACAATGTTTGAAGGTTTCAATTTTACCAATATATGTTATCTGTCCCCCTTGTTATAAATTATAGCCATCATAGTGGGAGTGAAATAGTATCTCATTATGGTTTTGATTTATATTTTCCTAATGCCTAATGACGTTGAACATGTTTTTATATGCTTGCTGGCCTTTTGTACATCTTTGGAGAAATGTCTTTTCAAATTATTTGACCATTTTTAATTGGATTGTTTGTGGTTTTGCTGTTGAGCT
Organism: Colobus angolensis palliatus; assembly: GCF_000951035.1. Taxonomy (NCBI): domain Eukaryota; kingdom Metazoa; phylum Chordata; class Mammalia; order Primates; family Cercopithecidae; genus Colobus; species Colobus angolensis. The sequence goes on from NW_012122376.1 coordinate 10,317,131, forward strand.
TTAATAATTCTTTATATATTCTGGATACTGAATCCTTATCAGATACCTGATTTGCAAATGTTTCCTCCCATTCTGTGGGTAGTCTTTTCACTTTCTTGATAATGTCCTTTGATGTAAAAATGTTTTTAATTTTGAGAAAGTTCAATTTATCTATTTTGTCTTTGGTTGCTTGTGTTTTGGAGTCATATCTAATAATCCATTGCCAAATCCAAGGTCATGACGATTACTCCCATGTTTACTTTTAAGAGTTTTATGGTTTTAACTCTTATATTCAGATTGTTGATCCATTTTGAGTTGATTTTTGCATATGGTGTATATTAAGGGTCCAACTTCATTCTTTTGCATGTGGATAACCACTTGTCCCAGCACCACTTGTTGAAGAGACGATTTTTTCCTCAATTGAGTGCTCTTTTGGCAGCTTTCTCAAAAATCAGTTGATTATGGATTTATAGATTTAGTTCTGGACTCTCAATTTTATTCTGGTCTGTGTATCTATCTCTATGCTGGTACCACATTCTTTTGATTACTGCAGCTTTATAGCAAGTTTAGAAATTGGAATGTGTGAGTTCATCATTTTCGTACTTCTTTATCCATATTGTTTTGTGTATTCATGGCCACTAACAACTCTATATAAATTTGAGAGTCAGCTTTTCCATTTCTGCAAAAAGGCCATTGGAATGTTGATAGAGTTGGCGTTGAATCTGTAGATCACTTTGGAAGTACTGCCATCTTAACAATATTAAGTATTCCAATCTGTGACCACAAAATTTCTTTACATTTATTAATGTCTTCTTTAATTTATTTCGGTAATGTTTTGTAGTTTTCAGTTTACAAGTCTTTAACTTCCTTGGTTAAATTTATTTTTAGATATTTTATTCTTTTGTATGCTATTGCAAATGGAATGGTTTCCTTTTTCTTTTCAACTTGTACATTGGTGGTGTATAGAAACACGGCTGATTTTTACCTGTTTGTCTCGTACCCTGTAAAGTTGCGAAATTCATTTATTAGCTCTAGTAAGTTTTTTGTGGACCTTTTGGATATTCTAGATATAGAATCATGTTATCTGTAAATAGAGAGAGTTTTACTTTTTATTTTCCTATTTTCATGCCATTTATTTCTTCTTATTGCTTAATTGCTCTTGCTAAAACTTCCAGCACAATATTGAATAGCAGTGATGAAAGCAGGCATCCATGTTTTAGAGGAAGCTTTCGGTTTTTCAACATTGGTTATAGTGTTAGCTGTTCATCAGCTCTTCATCATGTTAAGTAAGATTCATTCTGTTCCTTGATTGCTGAGTGATTTTATTATGACAGGGTTTTAGATTTTGTCAGATGCGTTTTTTGCATCAATTGAGATATGAAATTGTTTCTCTTTGTGTACTGTGTTGACTGATTTTCTTACATTGAACCATCTTTAGATTAGTGGGATGAACTTCACTTTACAGTCATTGCGTATAATCCTTGTAATGTGCTGTTGCATTTGGTTTGCTAGTATTTTGCAGGATAATTTTGTATCTATATTCATAAGCGATATTGGTCTGCAGTTTTCTTGTGGTGTCTTTTTCTGCCCTTGGGATCAGGTTACTACTGAACTCCTAGAATGAGTTAAGAAGTATTGTTGCTGAAGATTTTGAGAAAAATTGATGTTAATTCTTCTTTAAAAATTTGGTAGAAATTACCAGTGAAGCCATCTGTTCCTAGACTTTTTTTTGTTGAAACATTTTATTTTTTATTTATTTATTTATTTATTGTTTACTTTAAAAAAGTTCTGGGATACATGTGCAGAATGTGCAGATTTGTTACATAGACATACATGTGCCATGGTGGTTTGCTGCAACTATCAACCTGTCAACTAGGTTTTAAGCGGTATTTGTCAGAATGCTCTCCCTCCCCTTTCCCCCCAGCCCCTGACAGGCACTGGTGTGTGATGCTCCCCTCCCTGTGTCCATGTCTTCTCATTGTTCAACTTCCACTTATGAGTGAGGACATGCAGTGTTTAGTTTTCTGTCCCTGTGTTAGTATGCTGAGGATGATAGTTCCCAACTTCATCCATGTCCCTGAAAAGGACATGAACTCATTCTTTTTTATGGCTGCATAGTATTCCATGGTGTATATGTGCCACATTTTCTTTATCCAGTCTATCATTGATGGGCGTTTGGGTTGGTTCCAAGTCTTTGCTATTGTAAATAGTGCTGCAATAAGCATACATGTGCATGTGTCTTCATAGTAGAATGACTTATAATCCTTTGGGTATATACCCAGCAATGGGATTGCTGGGTCAAATGGTATTTCTGGTTCTAGACCCTTGAGGAATTGCCACACTGTCTTCCACAATGGTTGGACTAATTTACACTCCCACCAACAGTGTAAAAGTGTTTCTATTTCTTCACATCCTCACCAGCATCTGTTGTTTCTATACTTTTTAATGATTGCCATTCTAACTGGCGTGAGATGGTATCTCATTGTGGTTTTTATTTGCATTTCTCTAGTGACCAGTGATTTTGAGCTTTTTTTTCATATATTTGTTGGCCTCATAAATGTCTTCTTTTGAGAAGTGTCTGTTCATGTCCTTCACCCACTTTTTAGTGGGGTTGTTTATTTCTTGTAAATTTGTTTAACCTCCTGTAGATTCTGGTTATTAGACCTTTGTCAGATGGATAGATTGCAAAAATTTTATCCCATTCTGTGGGTTGCCTGTTCACTCTGATGATAGTTTCTTTTGCTGAGCAGAAGCTCTTTACTTTAATTAGATCCCATTTGTCAACTTTGGCTTTTGTTGCCATTGCTTTTGGTGTTTTAGTCATGAAGTCCTTGCCCATGCTTATGTCCTGAATGGTATTGCCTAGGTTTTCTTCTAGGGTTTTGATGGTTTTAAGTCTTTAATCCATCTTGAGTTAATTTTTGTATAAGGTAAAACGAAGGGGTCCAGTTTCTGTTTCCTGCATATGGCTAGCGAGTTTTCCCAACACCATTTATTAAATAGAGAATCCTTTCCCCATTGCTTGTGTTTGCCAATGATCAGATGGTTGTAGATGTGGGGTGTTATTTCTGAGGCCTCTGCTCTGTTCCATTGGTCTATGTATCTGTTTTGGTACCAGTACTATGCTGTTTTGGTTACTGTAGTCTTGTAGTATAGTTTAAAGTCAGGTAGTGTGATGCCTCCAGCTTTGTTCTTTTTGCTTAGGATTGTCTTGGCTACACAGGCTCTTTTTTGGTTCCACATGAAATTTAAAGTAGTATTTTCTAGTTCTGTGAAGAAAGCCAATGGTATCTTGATGGGAGTACCATTGAATCTATAAACTACTTTGGGCAGTATGGCCATTTTCACGATGCTGATTCTTCCTATCCATGAGCATGGAATTTCTTTTTCCATTTGTTTGTGTCATCTCTTATTTCCTTGAGCAATGGTTTGTAGTTCTCCTTGAAGAGGTCCTTCATGTCCCTTGTAAGTTGTATTCCTAAGTATTTTCTTTGTAGCAATTGTGAATTGGAGTTCATTCATGATTTGTTTATTATTGTTTTTATTATTGGTGCTTGTTTATTATTGGTGTATAGGAATGCATGTTATTTTTGCTCATTGATTTTGTATCCTGAGACTTTGCTGAAGTTGTTTACAGCTTAAGGAGTTTTGGGGCTGAGATAATGGGGTTTTCTAAATATATACAATCATGTGGTCTGCAAACAGAGACAATTTGACTTCCTCTCTTCCTATTTGAATACCCTTTATTTCTTTCTCTGGCATGATTGCTTTGGCCAGAACTTCCAATACTATGTTGAATAGGAGTGACGAGAAAGGGCATCCTTGTCTTGTGCTGGTTTTCAAAGGGAATGCTTCCAGCTATTGTCCATTCAGTATGATGTTGGCTATGGGTTTGTCATAAATAGCTCTTATTATTTTGTGGTGCTGAGAAGAATGTATATTCTGTTGATTTGGGGTAGAGTCTTCTATAGATGTCTGTTAGGTCTGCTTGGTCCAGAGCTGAGTTCAAGTCCTGAATATCCTTGTTAATTTTCTGTCTCGTTGTTCTGTCTAATATTGACAGTGGGTTGTTAAAGTCTCCCTGTATTACTGTGTGAGAGTCTGTCTTTTTGTAGGTCTCTAAGAATTTGTTTTATGAATCTGGGTGCTCCTGTATTGGGTGCATATGTATTTAGGAAAGTTAGCTCTTCTTTTTGCATTGATCCCCTTTACCATTATGTAATGCCCTTCTTTGTCTTTTTTGTTTAGATTTGTTTTATCAGAGACTAGGATTCCAGCTCCTGCTTTTTTTTTTTTTTTTTTTTTTTTTTTTTTTTTTTTTGCTTTCCATTTGCTTGGTAAAATTTCTCCATCCCTTTATTTTGAGACTGTGTATGTCTTTGCATGTGAGATGGGTCTCCTGAATACAGGACATCAGTGGATCTTGGCTCCATCCAATTTGCCAGTCTGTGTATTTTAATTGGGGCATTTAGCCCATTTACATTTAAGGTTAATATTGTTATGTGTGAATTTGATCCTGTCATCATGATGCTAGCTGTTTATTTTGCACATTAGTTGATGCAGTTTCTTCATAGTGTCATTGGTCTTTATATTTTGGCGTGTTTTTGCAGTGGCTGGTACTGGTTTTTCTTTTCCATATTTAGTGCTTCCTTCAGGTACTCTTGTAAGGCAGGCCTGGTGCTGACAAAAATCCCTTAGCATTTGCATGTCTGTAAGCATTTTATTTCTCCTTCGCTTATGAAGCTTAGTTTGGCTGGATATGAAATTATGGGTTGAAAATTCTTTTCTTTAAGAATGTTAAATATTGGCACCCACTCTATTCTGCTTCTAGGGTTTCTGCAGAGAGACCTGCTTTTAGTCTGATGGGCTTCCCTTTGTAGGTAACCTGACCTTTCTGTCTTGCTGCCCTTAACATTTTTTACATTTTTTCCTTCATTTTAACCTTGGTGAATCTGATGATTATGTGTCTTGGGGTTGTTCTTCTCGAGGAGTATCTTTGTGGTGTTCTCTCTGTTTTCTGAATTTGAATGTTGGCCTGTCTTGCTTGGTTGGGGAAAGTTCTCCTGGACAATATCCTGAAGTGTTTTCCAACTTTTTTCCATTCTCGCTGTCACTTTCAGGGATCCCAATCAAACGTAGGTTTTGCCTTTTCACATAGTCCCATATTTCTTGGAGGCTTTATTCATTCCTTTTCAATCTTTTTTCTCTAATCTTGTCTTCATGCCATATTTCATTAAGTTGATCTTCAATCTCTGATATCCTTTCTTCTTCTTGATTGATTTGGCTATTGATACTTGTGTATGCTTCACGAAGTTCTCGTGTTGTGTTTTTGAGCTCCATCAGTTCATTTATGTTCTTCTCTAAACTGTTTATTCTAGTTAGCAGTTCCTGTAACCTTTTGTCAAGGTTCTTAGCTTCCTTGCATTAGGTTAGAACATGCTCCTTTAGCTCAGAGGAGTTTGTTATTACGCATCTTCTGAAGCCTACTTCTGTCAATTCATCAAACTCATTCTCTGTCCAGTTTTGTGCCCTTGCCAGAGAGGAGTTGTGATCATTTGGAGGCAAAGAGGCATTCTGGTTTTTGGAATTTTCAGCATTTTTGCACTGGTTTTTTCTCATCTTTGTGGATTTATCTACCTTTGATCTTTGAGGCTGAAGACCTTTGGATGGGATTTCTGTGTGGGAGTTCTTTTAGCTGATGTTGATGTTACTGCTTCCTGTTTGTTAGGTTTTCTTCTAACAGTCAGGCCCTTCTGCTGCAGGTCTGCTGTGGTTTGCTGGAGGTTCACCCCAGACCCTGTTTTCCTGGGTATCACCTGTGGAGGCTGCAGAACAGCAAAGATTGCTTTCTGCTCCTTCCTCTGAAAGCTTTGTCTCAGAGGGGCACCAGCCTGATGCCAGGCAGAGCTCTCTCCTGTGTGAGGCACCTCTCAACCCCTGTTGGGAGGTCTCTCCGAGTCAGGAGCCACAGGGATCAGGGACCCACTTGAGGATGCAGTCTGTCCCTTAGCAGAGCTCGAGTGCTGTGCTTGTAGAATCCTCCTTGTCAGGGTCCACTGCTCTCTTCAGAGGCGGCAGGTAGGAACGTTTAAGTCTGCTGAAGCTGTGCCAACAGCCGCCCCTTTCCTCGGATGCTCTGTCCCAGTGAGATGAGAGTTGTATCTATAAGCCCCTGACTGGGGTTGCTGCCTTTCTTGCAGAGATGCCCTGCTCAGCAAAGAGCAATCTAGAGAGGCTGTCTGGCCACAGCTGCTTTGCCGCACTATGTTGAGTTCCACCCAGTCCTTAGCACAGTCAGGGGAAAGCTGCCTACTCAAGCCTCAGTAATGGCGGATGCCCCTCCCCACACCAAGCTCAGTCGTCCCAGGTTGATTTCAGACTGTTGTGCTGGCAGGGAGAATTTCAAGTCAGTCTTTCTTAGCTTGCTAGGTTCTGTGGGAGTTGGACCCACTGGCTTGGCTCCCTGGCTTCACTCCCCTTTCCAAGGGAGTGAAAGGTTCTGTCTCACTGGGGTTCCAAGTGCCACTGGGCTAAGAAAAAAAAAAAAAAAAAAACTCCTGCAGCTAGCTCCATGTCTATCTGAACAGCTGCCAGTTTTGTGCTTGAAACCCAGGACCCTGGTGGTGTAGGCACATGAGGGAATCTCCTGGTCTGCGGACTGCAAAAACCACAGGAAAAGCATAGTATCTGGGCCAGATAGCACAGTCTGTCACAGATTCGCTTGGCTGGAAAAGGGAGGCCTCTGCTCCTTGCACTTCCCAGGTAAGGCAACACCCCACCCTGCTTCTATTCACCCTCCATGGGCTTCACCCACTGCCTAACCAGTCCCAATGAGATGAACAGTGTACCTCAATTGGAAATGCAGAAATTACCCACCTTCTGCATTGGTCTTACTGGGAGCTGCAGACCAGAGCTGTTCCTTTTCAGCCATCTTGCCAGCAGATGCCCCTGTTTTTGTATTTTTATATTGATATATCATAGTTGTATGTATTTTTGGAGTACACGTGATATTTTAATATGTATACACAATGTGTAGTGATCAAATCCAGGTAATTGAGATATCCGTTACCTCCAAAATTTATCTTTGTGTTGGGAACATTCCAATTCTTCTAGCTACTTTGAAATATGAAACAAATTATTGTTAACTATAATTTCTCTATTGCAAGGGAGATTTCATTTAGTGTTTCAATCTCTTTACTTTTTATAAGTATTCTTTGAAAGGTCTTCCCTCCTTAACCTCCCTTCACAAAGTACTACCTTTCCGTTCCCTCCTTTCAGAAATGACTTTCTCTCATTGATGGCTTTCCTTTCTCATCTTTCCTAAGGCCTTCTTTTCAGTATCTCCATCACATGGGACTAACCTTCTTCACCGCACCACTCAAAGTACTAACCTCCATCATCTCCTCTCTTAAAACTTTTCTACCCCTAACCTCACTTGCTAACCTCCCGTACTTCACTACACAAATTTCCTCAGTCACTTCCCTTCACAAAAGTCTTTCCTTGCTCATTTCCCCTCACGAAAGCCTTTCTTTACTCACCTTCCATCACAGAGTCCTACCCTCCCACATGTTCACTCACAAATGCCTTCCTTTATCTCCCTCTAAAGGCTTCTTATCACACTTCTTCTGACAAAGTGCTTCCTTTTCTCACGTCAGTCATGAAGGCCTTTAATTCCTCAACTCTCCACTAAAATTGCTTGTCTTCCTTCACAAAGACCTCCCTCCCTCATCTCCTCTCACAAGGGCCTTTCTTCTCTCACCTCCCTCATGAAATTATAACCCCCTTCATCTCCTCTTCATAGTCCTTTCTTCTCTCACCAATACATTCCCTGTCTCACCTTTGCTTATATAGTTCTAACCTCCCTTATCTCTCCTCACAAAGGTATACCCTCCTTCTTCTCCTCTACCAAAATCTTCTTTCCATGCTCTCCCCTAACAAAATTCTAACCTCTTTCACCTCCCCTCACAAAGACCTTGCCTTCTTTTATGGTTGCCTTTCCTGCTTTCTTTACCCTCACAGTTGACTTCCCTCCCTGCTCAAAGGCCTTCTTCCCTCAAGTTCCCTCACAAAACCCTAACTTCCTCATCTCCTTTCCCACAAAACTTCCCTCCTTCACTTATCACAAAGACCTTCCCTTTTTTACCCTCACAAATGCCTTCCCTCCTTCATCACCATTCTAAAACTTTTTCTTGTCCTTCAGTCAGGGTCCTTTCATTTCTCACCTCCCCACAGTGACTTTCCTTTGCCCACTTCACAGGCCTTCTCTCAAAAGCTTTTCATTCCTTATCTCACAGAGCCCTTTTCTCCTCTCTGTTCAAGTCTTCAGTCCCTTACTTCCCTTCCTTTACCTTATATCATCCTCTCCCTCTCTAAGCTACCTTCACTAAGGCCTTGCCTCTCTCCCTCAAATTCCTTCCCCTACCTCTTTATTTACCCTCCTCCAGGCCTTTACTCACTCCCCCTCAGAAGCCTACTTTCAGCTCTCCAAAAGTTCTTCTCCTCACTCAGGTTTTCCTTCCTTTACCATCCAAAGGTACTTTCCAATTCTTCCCCAAAAGCCTCCTTTTCTTCCTTCTACTTAGTGATCTTTCTGCCTCATGTGCCTCACTCAAAGTCTTTCCCTCCTCCTCCAGATTCTCCCAACCTGAACTGCTTTTCCTTTTCCTACACCCTTCTTTCCTTCCATAACCTTCCTAAGTCTCAGATGGTTTTCTCAAAACAGCTTTCTCTGTATTACCCACAATAGCATGCCTTTTCTCCCAACCCCCTCACAAACGTATTTCATGTTCTCATCTGCACAAAGGCCTTAGATTTCCCACAGTCTCCTGCCTTTGAGCTCCAGACCCAAGCCCAAAGACTTCAGCATCCCCACATCTAATCCCAATGGCTTCTTTCTCCGTGCGCTCCCTAGAGGTTTTCCATCTTCTCAACCAACGTCCACCCACAGTCAAAGAGGGAGGCAAAGATTGGGCAATGGCATCACAGCTAAAAAGAATGGAGACTTCTGTACACTATGTCACAACTAGATGGGTTTATAGGTTTTTGTGAGGAATGAAATTCGAAGTTAAATAAAATATATGCTGTGTTTTATCAATTATTTGAAATAAGTTAGAAAATATGATTTCTGTTCTTTGAAAAAATGTTAAGATATTTTTAATGATCATTTACAAATCATAGTATTACTACAAATTATTCAGGTTTATTTCTACTATTTATCTAAAACACCAAAGTAATTCTGAATTACTGAATTTGTAATAGTACAACACTAAAAGTCTTCTTATCCTCTAAAAAAGTAAGCTGAAAAATAAAACTATAAATTGTATATTTTTTCTTAGTCAGTGAGTTCTTCATTTTCTATTTCTATTTTGAGTAGAACTCCCACAACAAAAAAGAATACTGTCTAATTCAGTGTGATTTCTTTATTTCCAGGAGTACTTTTTCTGTTATAGGGCTAACATGTTTTCTTCTAAAATAATCCATGATTCATTCTTTATATTGTTAGATTTCCCAGATTCTCAGGAGGTAATATGTGACTGTATGAATTAAATTTAATTTGCATTTAAAATTATTTCACTTAATTGACATAACAAAATGCACTGTGTTATGGGGTGAATTGTGTCCCCTCACCAAAAACAGTTGCAATTTTAACCCCAAAACCTTATTTGTGATCTTATTTGGAGATAAGGTCTTCATAGAGATAATCAGGTTAAAATGAGGTCATCTGGAGTGTATTTTAATTCACTGTGAATGGTGTCCTTATAAAAAAGGGGAAACTTGGACACAGAGACAGACACCTATACAGGAAAGACTATTTCAATCTGCAAGCCAAGGAGAGGCCTTTCCTCACAGTCCTCAGAAGGAACCAGCCCTACTAACACCTTGATTTTGGACTTCTAGCCTCCAGAGGTGTGAAACAATAAATTTCTGTTTTAAGTCACCCAGTTTATGGTATGTTGTTACAACAGCCCTAGAAAACTAATATACATCAGAAGGTAAAATAATTGTCCATGGTCCTGTAGAATTATGGCAAAAGCAAAACATATGGTTCTGACATTAAAATTCCCTTTTGCATTTCTAGACGGACCCCAGTGAGTTCTCTTACATTTAATGCTACTGAGAGGAATCGAAGTTGAGTGACCTGAGGTAACTCTGGGATATCCCTCCAGTTGCATTGTCATTTGCATTCCCAAGCCACATTGCCTTTCAGGTTATATTTATGCAAAAGACATACAGACCAGTTGCATACAGGATGAGGAGAGAAGCAAATTGGGGACTGGGAGTTTGATCCCACCAATTATCTGTAACCTATTCGGTCAGTCCTAATTGTTTATCCTTTTTAGGGAAATTCAAAAAATGAGACATAAAGATGGACCAGTAGGTAATATTTTCAAATTGCCTTAGCTCCATGGACAAATCCCAGTAACTAGTTTCTGTATCATTATATTAGAATACCTTATTAATCTGATATCCTTGCGGAGTGAATGAGGCATTACACATAGAAAGTCTGGCTGCCTGCCATGTACCTAATTGAGCACAAGGCTAGCTTTTGCTTTAACCCTGTGTACATGTGGTGTAGTTGGAGGAGCCCTAAGCTAGGAATCAGGAGATCTAGGTTGCCCTGATTGTTCACATTAACTTGCTGTGTGACCTTTGATGAGTCATTTCACCTCTTCAGGCTGTAGCTATCTTGTTGAAAAAATGAAGAAATTTCACTAGGTAAGCATTTCTTCTGTTCACTTCTTTCAAGCTAGGAGCCCTAAGCTAGGAATTAGGAGATCTAGGTTGCCCTGATTGTTCACACTAACTTGCTGTGGACCTTTGATGAGTCATTTTACCTCTTTAGGCTTCAGTTATCTTGTCGAAAAAATGAAGAAATTTCACTAAGTGGGCATTTCTCCTGTTCAGTCAGAATGCTTGGTTATCTTGATGATACCAGTCATTCACAATTCCCTTTAGGCTACCTTACTTTTTTACATTAATATATTTATTTAAAAAGGGAACTGTACCATAGTTATAAATGGAAAGTTGACCATATTTGCTATTAATAACATTATTAATAAAAGCAAATATCTTTAAAACAAAGTAATGATATTAAATTTAAAATTGTAAGCAATAAAAATGAACAATGAAAGTCATGTAACAAACTATTTTTTTTGCATTGTATTAAGCACTTCACATGTGACATCATTTAATCCTTATAACACTTCAAAATAAATATCACCATTTTGCAGATGAATAAACTGAGGCAACGAGAAGTTTACTGACATGCTCAAGTTCACCAACTAGTATGTGGCAGAGCCAGGATGCAAACTCAGGTCTGTTTGAGGCCAACGCCCAGAAAGACAGTGGCATAGGTAGACCCTCAAATTGAAGCCCCAGTAAAATCCTTTAGAAACTGATACAGTTAGCCACTGCTCTTTCTGTCTCCCCACCCTGTCATTCAGTTTCTCATCTATTAGACCTCACACCAGAGTGGGCGGGTGGGGCGGGAGGGGGCAACATAATTTGTAAAATGAAAATACAAGATCTCTCATTCAAAATTTATGGATTTCAAAATGGTGATGGCAAAACATTAAACCAAGCATGGAGCTCCCCAAGTGTAGGGCCCTGTTTGACTGCACAAGTCACATATAGATGAAGCTCTCTGTCTGCACTGAGTCTGGTGTTTCTTTTCCGTTGAAATGTAGTTAGGTTTTTAGTTATTCATTTGTAACAGGGAAATTTAAAAATAAAAATTCTTTGTGACAAGGAAACATAATTGGTTCTTTACTATTTTCTGCTACCAATTTAAAAGGCTGACTCCTAATCTTTTATTTGCTGAATATGCTAATGAGTGTGAAGATGCAAATTAGAGGCCAAGAGGATGAAATTATTCTTCATATGAAAAAAAAATGGAGGAGGGGAAAAAGGCTGGAGGCTGTTTGGGTAGAGAGGAAGACCTGAGAAAAAGGCTTGTGTGCTGGCTGATGGGAGACTTTGGAGACAGTTAAAGAAGAAAAGGAGACAATTGTCCCAGGGAAGAAAGAACAGGGATGAAAGTTTATAAAGCCTAAGCAAAAATAATAAAGCTGGAGGCATCACACTACCTGACTTCAAACTATACTACAAGGCTCCAGTAACCAAAACAGCATGGTACTGGTACCAAAACAGACATATAGACCAATGGAAAAGAACAGAGGCCTCAGAAATAATGCCACACATCTACAACCATCTGATCTTTGACAAACCTGTCAAAAACAAGCAATGGGGAAAGGATTCCCTATTTAATAAATAGTGTTGGAAAAACTGGCTAGCCATATGCAGGAAACAGAAACTGGACACTTTCCTTACACCTTATACAAAAATTAACTCAAGATGGATTAAAGACTTAAATGTAAGACCTAAAACCATACAGACCCTAGAAGAAAACCTAGACAGTTCCATTCAGGACATAGGCATGAGCAGAGACTTCATGACTAAAACACCAAAAGCAATGGCAACAAAAGCCAAATTGACAAATGGGATCTAATTAAACTAAAGAGCTTCTGCTCAGCAAAAGAAACTCTCATCAGAGTGAACAGGCAACCTGTAGAATGGGAGAAAATTTTTGCAATCTATCCATCTGACAAAAGGTTACTATCCAGAATCTACAAAGAACTTAAACAAATTTACAAGAAAAAAAAAACTCCATCAAAAAGTGAGCAAAGGATATGAACAGACACTTCTCAAAAGGAGACATTTATGTGGCCAACAAACATATGAATAAAAGCTCATCATCACTGGTCATTAGAGAAATGCAAATAAAAACCACAATGAGATACCATTTCACGCCAGTTAGAATGGCAATCATTAAAATGTATGGAAACAACAGATGCTGGAGAGGATGTGGAGAAATAAGAACGTTTTTACACCGTTGGTGGGACTGTAAACTAGTCCAACCATTGTGGAAGACAGTGTGGCAATTCCTCAAGGATCTAGAACCAGAAATACCATTTGACCCAGCAATCTCATTACTGGGTATATACCCAAAGAATTATAAATCATTCTACTATAAGGACACATGCACATGTATGTTTATTGCAGCACTATTTACAATAGCAAAGACTTGGAACCAACCCAAATGCCCATCAATGATAGACTGGATGAAGAAAATGTGGCACATATACACCACGGAATACTATGCAGCCATAAAAAAGAATGAGTTCATGTCCTTTGCAGGGACATGGAAGAGGCTGGAAACCATCATTCTCAGTAAACTAACGCAGGAACAGAAAACTAAACACTGCATGTTCTCACTCATAAGTAGGAGCTGAACAATGAGAACATATGGACACAGAGAGAGGAACATCACACACCAGGGCGTGTGATGTCAGGAGGTCGGGGGCTAGAGGAGGGATAGCATTAGGAGAATTACCTAATGTAGATGAGGGGTTGATGGGTGCAGCAAACCACCATGGCCCGTGTATACTTATGTAACAAACCTGCACGTTCTGCACATGTATCCCAGAACTCAAAGTATTAAAAAAAAAACAAAGTTTATAAAGATTTGCCATATGGCAAGTCATGTCAGTCGTGTTTGATGTCATGGTAGATTTGATATTTTACTCACATTTTTTTTCCTACACTTTCAAGTAAACTCATAGCAAACATTAATATATTCATAAATATTCATCTATGTTCTACCTAAAATTCTTATGTACCACTAGTGATAGACTACCCTTTGAGACATACTGCTCAAGTTAGTTTAAAAATAATTGTCTTTCAGAGTATGGAAGAAATCAGAGGTGGAGGGCAGGGTATAATATATTCTAGACTTATGGTTGAGACTGCCACTGATGTTGCTTATCTGAGTTAAGATGTTTAATTGTCACTTTCATTTCAAATGCCCATTGTAATGACCGAAAGAGCTATAAAGGGTGAAAACCTGGAGAACCTAGAAAGGTTCCATCTGTCATCTATATGCCAGAAACTTGGAGGGTTCTCTGAAAGATGAAAACATGACAGAGAGAAATCACAGCAACTTGTGTTTCATGTGAAGTCAACGGCAAGCCTTTCCCCAGGGACTGGGGGCTAGGGCACTCGGAGTTGGGGACTGTAAGTTGAGGGATCAATATTCTAGAGGAACTCCAGAGAACGCATAACTTGCTGAATATAACTTAGAATGGAGACTCGGGCCTCAGTGTGCTACTGTCAGCACAACACTGTGCTGAATCAAGTGGCAACAAGGACAGCAAATTGACGAAGGGGGACACTGAGCAAACAAACAGAAATATGGAACAAAGGTCTTGTCAAGGTCTCTTCCATCTGTAGCTCCCTTCTCATGTCATGTGGGACAGGGTTCTCTGATCTGGCAAAGTGTGCCTAACAATATTAATCTCATTTCTTGTCCTTGTGCTGGAAGCACTCTCCCAGGCCCTTTGTTCAGCCAGCTACTTCTAGTCCTTTTTTTCCCCCACTTAATTATCATCTACTCAGAGAGACCGGCTCCCATTTAAAGTAGCCTCCTCCCTTATTCTGTATCAGTATCCACTTTCTTCATAGCACTCATTACAAGTTGTAATTATTTAATTTGTTAGTTGACTTATTTTTTGTCTGTCTTCTCCACTGCATTGTAGTAAGCTCCATGAAGGCAGGGATCTTGTCTGACTTGTTCACTGATATATCCTCAAAGCATAGAATATAGTAGGTGTTCAGTAATGAGTAAGCATTAGTAGAAAACAAGCAGGACAAAATGGATTATTTTTAATATTGCCAAGGTATAATATATAGTGAAGATAAAATTGTCATGATTGAATATGCATTGTCGGAGTATATGAAACAAATAGTTTTAGAAATTTAAGTAGAAATCATCAAAACCACAATCATGGTGAGATACTTTAATATTTATCTTTTAGTCCTTGACAGAAAAAATAAAGATACAAAGCATTTGTATAATATAATTTAGCTTGATTTAACAGTTATAATAGAGTTCATTGTGAGAGTACACATTCAAATGTATGTGTATGGAAGTTGCTCTCGTTAAAATGAGAAAGAAGATATTATCATTGATATAAAGGAGATTTAAGTATTACAAGTGAGTAGTCTTAAGGGCAGCCAGAGAGAAAGGTCGGGTTACCCACAAAAGGAAGCCCATCAGACTAACAGCAGATCTCTTGGCAGAAACTCTGCAAGCCAGAAGAGAATGGGGGCCAATATTCAACACTCTTAAAGATAAAAATATTCAACCCAGAATTTCATATCCAGCCAAACTAAGTTTCGTAAGTGAAGGAGATATAAAACCCTTTACAGACAAGCAAATGCTTAGAGATTTTGTCACCACCAGGCCTGCCCTACAAGAGATCCTGAAGGAAGCACTAAACATGGAAAGTAACAACTGGTACCAGCCATTGCAAAAACATGCCAAAATGTAAAGACCATCGAGGCTAGGAAGAAACTGCATCAACTAACGAGCAAAATAACCAGTTAATATCATAATGGCAGGATCA
>NW_012122376.1:10333624-10392926 GCF_000951035.1 Colobus angolensis palliatus
AGAGAAGAATCAAATAGATGCAATAAAAAATGATAAAGGAGATATCACCACCGACCCCACAGAAATACAAATTACCGTCAGAGAATACTGTAAACACCTCTACGCAAATAAACTAGAAAACCTAGAAGAAATGGATAAATTCCATACTAATAATTGCTTTGTAAATAGATGATTTCCTAGCAAAATAAAAATAACAAAATTAACTGTGACCATGAAGTAAAAGATAAAGAACTACCCTCTCCAAAAAATAAAGACTCAGACTTTTTCTGGATGAGTTTTCCCAAACCTTTAATGGATCAAATCATTCCTACATTGTTTCATCTGTTTTAGTCTAGAAAAAACAACGGGAAGCTTCCTAGGTTGTTTTAAGAAGCAGGTATAACTCTCATGCCAAAATTTACAAATGTAGCACACAAAAGAAAACTGCAGACACACTTCACTTAGGAATGTAGGAATGTTGAATCATGAATCCTATATAAAACATTAGCACTTGTGGACTTTGCTCAGGAATGCAAGAATATTTTAATATTGGCAAATATATTAATAGTTTTCAATAATTAATAGGCAGGGGGAAAGATCATCATGGCAGTAAATATTAAAAGGATTTGATAGAACCCCAGTTCTATCCCTGATTCAAAATGAAACAAAATAATAACAGAAAATTTGTAGAAAACTACAACTAGAGAAATACATCCTTAATTTAATAAAGGGTATCTATCTTACACCAACAGCCAACATTATACTTAATTATGAAATACTAGCACATTCCCATTAAAGTCAGGATTCAAGAATGTCCATTGTTATGGTTATTAATCAACATAGTTTAAACATTTCTAGGCAATGCAGTGAAAGAAGAAAAATAATTCAGCTGTTAATATTGTACAGAAAGGAGACAAAGTCATCTATATTTAGTGATAATATGATTGTCTATCTGGAATGACACTGAAGAACAATGAGAACTAATGAGAGTTAACTAAGGTAGTAAGAAAATACATGTATAAAAATCAATAGCTCTCTTACATACCATCAGTCCACTAGAAAATGTAGTGAAATGGATTATATTCACAAAACAACAAAATATATATGATGCCTGGGAATAAATGTACTAAGAAAAGTGCAGAGCCTATCTGAATACAATGGTAAACCTTATTCAGGGACATAAAAAGAGACTTGAATGGAGAAACAAAACTACTTAGGTGAAAAAATTTTGTAACATTATCAGTTCTCTCCAAATGAGTCCACATTTAATTGAATTCATACCTAGCACATGGGACACACAATACATGATTTTTGAATGAATGATAAATAAGTGGACATAATTACTATAAAATTTAGAAATTTTTTTTGACTTGAAAAAATGATTTTAAGGTTCATCTAAAAAATTCTCAGAGCTGAAAATAAAATTTGATAATAGAGACAATCAAAGGATTACCAGATCAGTTATTAAAACATGATGACATAAGATAGGCCGGGTACTGTGGCTTATGGAGGCCAAGATAGGTGGATCACCTGGGATCAGGAGTTTGATACCAGCCTGGGAAACATGGTGAAATCCTGTCTCTACTAAAAATACAAAAATTAGTTGAGTGTGATGGCACATGCCTGTAATCTCAGCTACTTGGGAGACCGAGGCACAAGAATCACTTGAACCAGGGAGGTGGAGGTTGCAGTGAGCTGAGATTGCGCCATTGCACTCCAGCTTGGGCAACAGAGCTAGACTCTGTTTGAAAAAAAAATAAGAAAAGATAAAATAAACAATAACAGTAGTATTGGCACATGAATAGATAGATTTGTGGAACAGAATAGAAAGTCAAGAAGCAGATCTATGATTATGTAAGGATTTAGAATATGATGACGTTATCATAAGTATAATAGAAAAGGATGGATTTAATAAAGGGCCTTAGGACTGCTGGAAAAATTGTATCCCTACTCCATAACACACTGCAAAAAATATACTCCAGGTGTATTAAATATTTAAATTTAAAAAGTATAACCATGAAAATGTTGTTAGTATTAGAGTATAGAATGCCTTTATAGGGGTAAAAATAATAAAGGAAGAGATTGATAGATTTAATTATATATAAAATTTTAAGCTTCTGAGCTTCCCAAACACCATAAAAAATGTAAGGATAACCAATTACCTTGAAAAAAATATTTTAAATATGTGGCAGATTAAGAGTTAAGTTCTCTACTATGCAACACAATATGAAAGATGTAAGCTCACTGATTATGAAAGTTGCAAATTAAAACAAAGGATATTTTGTTTTATTTTGGCCATCAAATTGGCATATAATAAAAAACAGGTTTGAGAAAACTGGCACTTGCCTGTACTATTGGTAGAAGTATATTTTGGGGTGACTATGCTGGAGGGTAATTTGGACATATTCAAGCGCCATGACTTAAGAATTTATCTTAAGTAATTTTTCATGAATATTTGCAAATATATAAAGCTTCAATGATAATCATTGCAAGCTAATGATAATGTAATGATAATCATTGCAGTATTCTTTATAACATCAATAAATTGTAAACAACCTGAATGTCTTCCTATGGAGAAATTGCTAACTCAATTATAATAGAGCTATATAATAGAATTCTGTGACATTATTAAAGATAGTTTTGGGAAATATTTAATGCTATGGACAAATCTGTGTTATCCTCTTCTCTTATGTAGGAGGGAATTGTGTAAATAAGACTGAAAACCAGTTCTTTAAAATAATGAGAAAGAAGGACAAGGAAGGTTTTACTGTATGTAAGGCCTTGATTTTTATCAATGTATATGTAAGCCAACATATTTTCTAAGGTTTTCTGTGATGGGATCTGATTTAGTTGGAATGCATACAGTTTTCAGCTCATCAATTGATTAGGCCTCTTAATACTGTTTGTCAGAGGCAAGTTTACTATTGTAAATCAGTTTACAACAATGGGATGTGTCAGCCTATAGCTTAAGCATTTTTAAATTTAACACTTTTTCAGTTTCACAACAAAATTGCATTCTGATTATTAATAATAAGTTGTTAGGAGATGAAAGTATATCTGTTAGCTATTTGACTTTCTATAATTTAAGCAAAGGTAATTACTATTAAAGGGTCATTGAAAGTGTTACATACTTTATATGTTGGGATTAATAATTTTACTTCTTCTTCAGGGCCCCCATATTTTGTGTTTCCAAGTGGGTATATCCTGCAAAACAGTGAAAACACTAGTGGGCAATCTCTGGAAGAAGATTACGCATCGGAAGCTCTGCTGAATTTTTTCTTTCCAACAAGTAAGTTCTTGTTTGATTTTTTCCCCCTCTAATGTTCTTGTTTTGAAAAGAGTAGTTAAATGTTTAGGAAGCAGTGTGGTTTATTGGCACTGGAGTGGGACAGAGCTGAGTTTGAATCCTGACTCTGCTCTTTGGCTTAGACAAGACAATCTCTCTGAACCTCTTTGAAATGAAGATATTTACCACTAAGAATTATGAGGACGAACTGAGATAATATTTGTAAGGCATTTCATAAATGTTTATTACTGTTTATAAAATACTTTTCCTTTGCAAATATCTAAATCTTTCACAATTTACCTGAATGACATTGCCTGAAATTTAGTCACTGACCCAGTATTGTGAAATTGATGTCTTCTGTGGCATTAGTGAGGGTACTGTGTGACTGATGTTATGGAATATGCCAGATGTTTCCCCATCTGTTTTAATGATAGAAATCCTAGGCTTCAAGTCCCACCGTCTTTTTGTGATTCTGTATATAATGTGTTTATCAAACACATTATGACCCCTGAGAATTATTAACCACAAATAAACATGTTTCATTTTGTATAGCATGTGGTGCCCTTTCAAGGAGAAGCTTCGTATAAATTGGAATATGTGAAGTACAAAGATAAAGCTCTTATGAAAAATCATGCAGAATTTATTCTAACAAAATTTGATATACTTTATAAGCACAAAATTATATCTGTTTTTCAGTTCCAGGCCTTACTACTGAGTTCTTTAGTGAACTTGGAAAAATCTCTTTGTGTTTCTTTGTACTTGTTTCATTAAGTTTAAAATAGGCATCTACCAATGAGAACAGCAAAATAAACAAGTTCCTTAAATAAACTGAAAATACTGCCATGGTCAAACTGAGTAAATAAAAAAGAAATCTGAGAAGGTGTTATGTTGTATAGGCTGAAAGAATGATTTGAGTGCCGAAATTAGTCGCAAACAACAACTAGTGATGATTTAAGATTTAAAGCTTATGAAAACAACAGATGCAAACGGTCATATACTTACTTTTAATAACTACATTGTACAGACACTGAAACCACCTGTAAAAATGGTCCGAAAAAGATATGTGCATTTCCCAAATATTTCTCCAACCTGGTGCAGGAAAGTGAGTCAGAATCAATTATATGAAGTAACAGTTTTGTCCAACAAAATAAAGTTGTTCATTTTAATAGAAACGTCTGACCTAGGTTGATTCAAACAATGATTAAATATTTGTAAAATGTACATACTGTCTTTGAAGACAACAACTACAGCTTCATAAAACATGAAATATTTTTAACAAATTTATTTCCTCCCCCACTTAATTGAAAATAAACGTTCTTACCACTTAAGCATGAAAAAAATGTTCATTGTTTTGTCATTAGGCTATTATTCATAAAATGTTTATCTCTTGCAGATTAAAATGATAACCTTGACGCGCACTGGCAGGGAAGCTTGAGAGATCACCTGATCTTTCTCCTTTTGGACAAAATTATATACTTAAACCTGACAAAAAATTGTTCTACCTTTTTGATTGTTTAAAATTAGCAATGCCTCTTAGTAATTTGAGCCTGAAAGTTAATTTGTTTTTCTGTTTTTGAGGCAGTCTGGCTCTGTTGTCAGGCTGGAGTGCAATGCCATGATCTCAGCTCACTGCAACCTCTTCTTCCCAGGTTCAAGCAATTCTCCTACCTCAGCCTCCCGAGGAGCTGCAGGCAAGCGCCACCACACCTAACTAATTTTTGCATTTTTATTAGAGACAGGTTTTCACCATGTTGGCCAGGACGGTCTCGATCTCTTGACCTTGTGATCCACCCGCCTCGGGCTCCCAAAGTAGTGGGATTATAGGTGTGAGCCATCAGGCTTGGCCAGTGTTGATTTTAATATCTAACATAAAATCCATCAAATGCACTTAAAGTATAAATTATCAGCTGATCTTAGAGATCATATAGTCTGGTCTCTTCTATGATTTAACCCTAACAGTAACCCTCTCTTTAGCATTTCTGGAAAGTGGTGTTTGAACAGTACCCATGGTGAGAAACTCAGCATGCAAGGAAGTCCATCCCATCGCTGAGTAGTCCTGACTATTTTCACCGTTTTCTGGGTATTTGACACCTAGAACTCAACACTTGATGCAATCCAACCTAGGGGAGAAGAGCCACTCTGGGCCTAGCAGAATTGAAGAGCAGATTACTTAGAATATAGAACAACAAGTAGGATAAACTCTCCTGTCTAAAATATTTGGAAAATGAGTATCTAGGCCGCTTGGTAGTGCGTTGCATTTTTTATCTTCCGTAAGTTACTTTGATCCTTTATTATTTTTAAAACAGAGTTTGTAAAACTCAGTTTGGGAGTTTGTTGCAAAGATTAGTAATAAAGTGTGTAAAGCAGGGTTCCTGGCCCAAACAGGTGCCTAAAGAGTGGTAGATATTATCATTATTTCTTTTTAATTTCTTTTTAAATTAATATTATACTTTAAGTTCTAGGGCACATGTGCATAACGTGCAGGTTTGTTACATATGTATACTTGTGCCATGTTGGTGTGCTGCACCTATCAACTCGTCAGCACCCATCCACTCGTCATTTACATCAGGTATAACTCCCAATGCAATCCCTCCCCCCTCCCCCCTCCCCATGATAGGCCCCGGTGTGTGATGTTCCCCTTCCCGAGTCCAAGTGATCTCATTGTTCAGTTCCCACCTATGAGTGAGAACATTCGGTGTTTGGTTTTCTGTTCTTGCGATAGTTTGCTGAGAATGATGGTTTCCAGCTGCATCCATGTCTCTACAAAGGACACAAACTCATCCTTTTTTATGGCTGCATAGTATTCCATGGTGTATATGTGCCACATTTTCTTAATCCAGTCTGTCACTGATGGACATTTGGGTTGATTCCACGTCTTTGCTATTGTGAATAGTGCCGCAATAAACATACGTGTGCATGTGTCATATGGTACTTCTAGTTCTAGATCCTTGAGGAATTGCCATACTGTTTTCCATAATGGTTGAACTAGTTTACAGTCCCACCAACAGTGTAAAAGTGTTCCTATTTCTCCACATCCTCTCCAGCACCTGTTGTTTCCTGACTTTTTAATGATTGCCATTCTAACTGGTGTGAGATGGTATCTCATTGTGGTTTTGATTTGCATTTCTCTGATGGCCAGTGATGATGAGCATCTTTTCATGTGTCTGTTGGCTGTATGAATGTCTTCTTCTGAGAAATGTCTGTTCATATCCTTTGCCCACTTTTTGATGGGGTTGTTTGTTTTTTTCTTGTAAATTTGTTTGAGTTCTTTGTAGGTTCTGGATATTAGCCCTTTGTCAGATGAGTAGATTGCAGAAATTTTCTCCCAAAGAATGGTAAATATTATTATTTTTACCTTGGCTTCAGCAATTGCCAATCTTTAAAAAAGAGGAATGTAGTAAAGTATACTGAGATTAAAATTTGCATAAAACAATTATATTGTTCTTTGCTGATGTTGAAGTGCTTTAGTGATTATAAAATATCAGTTACTACTTTTAAGTTTGTAATCGTTGATAGTATAAGAGATTGAACCGAATCTATTCTGGCCTTAACACATAGACATACTGTGGAGGTTTTTCTTTTTGAATGAAAATCTGATATCGTGCTTTTTAGTTTGTATTTGTTTCTCTTATAAAGCAGGATATTATAGAAAATAAACTATTTGAGCTTGCAAGTCTTTTAGATTCAGGTATGTATGAATTTATTGCAGTTGCATGTGAATCTTGGTGTTAATGCCATAAATCATTGCCTGTTTAAAATTACAGAGTCATAATTTAAGGGTGAAACAAAGAATCTTAAAATATATTGTAGTGCCAATATGGTAAGTGTTCACACAAAGTAGGTCAATACCAGTGTATCACTTTAGTCACTAGCAGCGAACTATGTAATTTTTACTTACATTCATTCTCGTTGATGCATTCAGTGAGTTTCTGTAGCTTAGTAACGTTAAGTCAGAGGATATAGGTGGGATCGTTTTAACAAGGGGTTAGTTTTAAAAGCATTTGACCTGTTGTTATTTAGTTCCTTCTGTGTTATATTTGCATCACCAGCACTCATGATTTATTGTCCTTTTAAACTATCTTACCAATGATTTTTTAACAACTTGTAATTTTCTGCAGTTCACCTAGATTTGAAAATGTGATATTAAATAACTTAGTGGTAACTTTTAGCTGGTCTTATTTTCTTTTAGCACCCACCACTAGCTGTATATGCCATTCAATGCTTGCTTTTCTTCTTTGTCTTGCAGTAATTATTTAATTAGGGAAAGTGCTAATTAACCATGCTGAATTCTGTTTCTTAAATTTCTGTTTCTAAAAGCTTGCATTCTGAGCGAAAATCAGGTGGTAAAGCCTTGTAATGAGCTGGAAGATCTTAATGAGAGTGAATGTTTGAGCTACAAATGCTGTTTTTCATCATTGGAGAGCATGAGCTTCAAATGTTTTGCTCCATTAAGAGATGGTAAGTTCTTCCTCTTTCATTTATTTCTGTTTTTTAATATTAAATAAGCAAATCACAATGGCATAAGTTCACATTTGGATTTCCCAGCTTAATACTTAAATGGGACTCCCAATTCTAGAGCAATGCTCCTTAGAAAGTCCTGAGGTGGTCACGACTCTAGTCAGGAGCAATTTCTGCTTAGCCTTTAGATGGTGACTTTGGTAATTCAAAAATTAGTCTCACATTTTCTTTTGCTTTTGTCACTCTCTGTGTGTTGTCCTAAAGTTTCCAGGCTGTATGGAACCCTCAGTGGCTGAGAGAAGATACCGGTTGGGCATGCCTTAGCTTACTTTTCCTTGCCCAGCTTTTCCCTCTAGGTAGAATTCTTCCCATTTGTCTTGTCTTCGACATCTCAGTATGTAGCAGTAGACTTAGATGTTTCTTTTAAGGTCTGCTTATTAGTTTTTCTTTATTGGGTATTTTTTGAGATAGCGTCTCACTCTGTCACCCAGGCTGGAGTGCAGTGGTGACGTGGTCACAGCTGACTGCAGCCTCAACATCCAGGGCTCAAGTGATCCACCTGCCTCAGCTTCCTGAGTAGTTGGGACTACGGGCATGTGCCAGCATGCCCGACTAATTTTTAATTTTTTTGTAGAGACAGGATCTCCCTAGGCTTCCTAGGCTGGTCTCAAACTCTTGGGCTCCAGCATTTCTCCCGCCTTCACCTCCCAAAGTGCTGGAATTTATAGGTATGAGCCACCACACCTAGTCTCATTCTATAGTTTGTGAATTAGGTTCTTCTGAATATTTTTTTCTTTACAAAGTTTTGAGAACTACACCATCTGTTTTTGTTACCTTCATTTGGATAGTGGGGCTGTATTTCCAGTTGCTCTCATGATGCATGGATTTGATATCATGAAACACTAACAAATACTACAAAAAGGATGCATGCAAAATAATATCTTAAGTTAATATAGTCCCTATTCAATTTATGGCTTTTTGTTGAACATGTAGTGTTAATACTGGAAACTAAAAGCTGATCATGAATATAATATTACAATTTTAACACTGTCACATGTTATTTGTAAATCATTT
This sequence comes from Colobus angolensis palliatus, assembly GCF_000951035.1. NCBI lineage: Eukaryota > Metazoa > Chordata > Mammalia > Primates > Cercopithecidae > Colobus > Colobus angolensis. The sequence continues at coordinate 10,342,422 of NW_012122376.1, forward strand.
ATCAGTTCGGTCTTTATATTATGTATGAAGCAACATTTGGTTCTTGCAGAGGAAAAAATTTAACCATGACTTACAATTCCCCAATCACATTAGAATGCATTTTCCAATGAATATAAGACTAACATATGCTTATTTCACCTGCGCATTCTTGATTCCTTGTTTAATTTAATATTTTGTAATTTGGAAGTAAACCTGCAGCACCTGGTTATTCCCAGACAGTCTCCCATCCAAGTACTAACCAGGCTAGACCCTGCTTAGCTCACAAGATCAGATGAGATGGGGCATATTCAGGGTGGTGTGACCATAGTTTAAGAAGCTACTTATTTACCAAGTTAATGGTTCATAGATTAATGTGCTCCCCAAGTGCTCTAGGATGTACAACATATGATCAAGAGAAAAAACCTATTTAGGGTCAGAGGAAGAAATATATTGTATGCATCAAATAATCAATGATTGTACAAAAAGAGTAGGATCATTTTGTTAAGGCTTCATTAAGGGATACATATTGAAAGTGTAGCCTTCAGTGTGTTTCAAGAACGTTTCATGAACTCCTGTTCTTTATAAAGTAACAAGGATATTTACCTGTCATATAAGAATACCTCCTCATTTCACTTTATTAACTGATAGTTTCTTTATAAAGACTTTATGAAAGAACTTGGATTTACTTCTCTTGCTTAAGTCATGAAAGTAACAGGATATAATTAAACCAACAGAGCCTAAACAGATGATGCGAATGTTTGGGCTTGGTGCAATCAGCCTGATCATCCTGGGATATCTGCCTATTTATTGCTGCTCTCTTTTCTGGAGGAGGTAGGCAAACATAAACTTTTATTTGCTGGTTGCTAAGTATACATGAGTATTTGTGTATAGACATATTTATTAATATACTTCAGAAATATATGGATTATGTTTGGGTTCTTTATGTTGAAAATATGGTAACTTGGGAAAAACCTAAAACTAGAGTTGCCATAATATGTTTTTAAAATGCATGTTATCAGCCAGGCGTGGTGGCTCATGCCTGTAATCCCAGCACTTTGGGAGGCCGAGGCGATGGATCACTTGAGGTCAGGAGTTCAAGACCAGCCTAACCAACATGGCGAAACCCCATCTCTATTTTAAAAAATACAAAATTAGCTGGGCATAGTGGCACATGCCTGTAATCCCAGCTACTTGGGAGACTTAGGCAGGAGAATTGCTTGAACCTGGGAGGCTGAGGCAGGTGGATCACTTGAGGTCAGGAGTTCGAGACCAGCCTGGCCAACATGGCGAAACCCCATCTCTGTTTTAAAAATACAAAATTAGCCAAGTGTGGTGGCGCACACCTGTAATCCCAGCTACTTGGGAGGCTTAGGCAGAATAATTGCTTGAACCTGGGAGGCAGAGGTTGTAGTGAGCCAAGAACACGCCACTGTACTCCAGTCTCAGCAACAAGAGTGAAAATACATCTCAAAAATAAAATGTGTGTTATTTTATTTTTCCATAGATTTTCTTCTTGCATAGTATCTGTACATTCCCTCATCAAACAAATCCACAGTTCGAAAGAAAAATAAAGTAGCAAGCTTGGTGTGTGTGCAGTGGGGGTGGCTATTAACTGTAAATCAGAACAGTTCCTGGAAGTGTTAGCTTCCGTTGAGTCATCTGCCATTGCTCTTTAATGATCATCTACCGTTGGGTCATAAAGCCTTGATCTATCTTCAAGCCAATTGGTAAACAGATTTCTTCATAGCATCTTATACAAAATGCCAATGGACTACCAGCATGATGCTTCCCAGCTTTTTTTAAAGAATACATATATATTAATTATATATAGCTCCCCACCTATGGGGACAGAGTGGGTATAGAGATATAGAGCACAGTCAGGACTAGAGTGAGGTGAGTGAGGCACTTAGAGCACAAAGTTAAGGGAAGCACTCACGCTAGGGTTTGTGCAGTGAAGGTCAGCATTGTCACTCCCCTGAGAATAAGTACCTCCTTAAATTCTCTGATAAAGAGAAGGTGTCTGTTGAAGGTTAAGCATCTTTGATGTTTTTATTGAAGTTAATGGGGAAGTAGTAGTTGAGTTACCAGAATATGGTTTAGATTTTGCAAGAAGAATTCGACTGTATACATTACCTTACTTTGGATAAAGATCATCAAGGTGATTGGCGGTAGGAGTGGAATTTTTGACCCTTCCTTCTTCTCTTCAAAGGTTGATTTTTTATTTAAAAAAAAAAAACCCATGAATAAACAATAAAGTAACATTTGCTAGAAATTGGTGGCTAGGAATATACCATGAAATTTAGAGAGTTTCTAGGATAATAAGTTTGGTATGATAACTTCATTATGGTCCCTGTGTTATGCCGCTGCAAAGGAATTTTATGGGGGTGTTCAGATTCCCTGGATATTTTTTTTTTCTCTAAAGTGAAATCCAAAGGATTATTCTCTGGATGCTAATATATTTCCTTCTTTCTGCATAATACAGACTGCTTGAGAAACTTGAACAATGTGAGTAAGTGTATATATTGGATACTATACGTTTTGGTTTACTATGTTTTATTTATTTATTTTACTGTTTTGTGCAAGAGCAGTATGCTCCTTCTTCCATCTTGAGCTGACTATCATGACCCTTGGAGCAGGTAGCAGATTCATCTTGCTGCTTAGCTGAATTTCCAGGAACAATGATTGAGAGTGGATGGGCACTTTAAGCCTATTATGGTAGGCTAATTTTAGAGGCAAGGGGAATAATTGTGTAAGAATGGGGAAATCCCATCCCTGATATCAAACAAGGAGCCAAGTGCAGGCCAAAGTCTGCTTTTGCAGGGCAAGATATCGCCTTAGAATGATTTCCTTAACTCACTTTCTGTTCTCCATTTCAAAGAATAAAGAGATAGATAAAATATTAGAGTAGGTAAAATAAATAACCCATAAAAGAGAAATAGACACAGCAGTAAAGTCAATATGTGGTGGCTTAAAAAGGAAAAGAAAGAAGCCAAACACAGTTGTTTGTCTAAATCAGAGGTACCAAAAGCTATTATGACTATCTGCAGTAATGTGATTTGGGCCTCTTTTGGAAGACCTTTTTTTGTTCTTTCATCATTGGAAGATACCCGTAAGCTCCTCCTCCTGCTAAATCCTGTCTAAACATTAAATAACTGAGCATTCCTTTAAGAAAGAACTGTCGTAGCTCTTCTCTTGTCCTTCAGTTGCAAGCTAAAACAAACAATATTTTGGTATTCCCTAACCTCTGCAATTTGGACAGTGCCTTTTTTTAAGGATCACCTAAGGAGCCAACAACTGGCAAAAGTTGGAGAGCTTAAAAAATGAGAAGCACTTTGGGAGACCGAGGCAGGCAGATCACGAGGTCAGGAGTTCAAGACCAGCCTGAGCAACATGGTGAAGCCCCATCTCTACTAAAAATATAAAAATTAGCTAGGTGTGGTGACACACACCTGTAATCCCAGCTACTCAGGAGGCTGAGGCAGGAGAATCGCTTGAACCCGGGAGGCGAAGGTTACAGTGAGCCAAGATCACGCCACTTGCACTCCAGCCTGGGCAACAGAGTGAGACTCCATCTCAAAGAAAACAAAAACAAAAACAAAAACAAAAAAACAAAAATGTGAAGCAATTTGAGTTGGTGGGAGAAGTAAAAGCAGTGTAGGTGAAAAGGGTAATTATGCACCAGAGCCATATGTACTTCAGTTTCTGGCACCTAAGTCATTTTTTCCACTATTGACCATAGTCATTCAATGTTTGCGTGTGCCAGGTATAATGGAGGATACAGAATTTTTAAGACATAGGCCCTAATTTTAAGGAGCTTAAATCCACCTTAAAACAAATCCCAAGTATGACACATTTAAATTACAATATAAGATGAAAATAATTAAGGACTAAAATGGATGGTAGCAATAACTTACAAAAGTTTTGAAGCAGTGGAGAACAGGTTAAGTGGGAGAGGGCAGGTCAGGCTTCATGGTAGAGGTCCCATTTGAGGTCGATTTTGAAGGGGGACAGATTTGGAGTAGATGGAGGGGGTCCTTTTCACAGAATTAATTACATTCAGATGGTGGTCTTCTCCCTATAGACACCTTAACTGATTTCATTTCTGAGCAGATACGGCTTAATTTTTCCACTGGAATAATCTATAAATGAATCTCTAGTTTACTTCTAGTTGACTTGAGTTCTAGTGTGATATGAACCTGGTATACAGAGGACTCAAGCCAGCTTGAACTGGGTGCACATACAAAAGGAAGCAGAGAGCCTTAGTGGAAAACTTTCTAAGAATTTACTAATAACTGTATTAAACTAACATATAAGATGTGTTTTGAAATTTATTGCGTCCTCAAGGTTATGCAAGATCTATTTTTATCCTAATTAATAGGGATCAGAAGCTTCATTAGGTATAAGTGCCACTAGTAGGCTTAAGCCTTTGCTTAGAGGAGAAGGAAGGAAAAGATCAAGTGGATAGCAACAAAAGGAAGCAGGGAAGAGGGATTCTAAGGGGAGGAGAAAAAGGGAGGTGGCTGAATTGTTCTTATAACAGCTATTACTGTAGCCAGTGACAGTAGTCTCAAGTGCAGTGTCTAATTCGGTTTCTAATCTTTATCTGCTTTTAGATGAAGTTTAAATCTGTGTGTATATGCCATTTAAACATCTGTGGATTATGTAATGATATGCTACTTGAGTGTGTCTGTAGCTTTGGTAAGGTGGAAAATTTAAACATTATAATACCATGCCTGTTACATTCAGATGAAGTGCATTTTCATGTTCTTTTTCTTCCTATCAGATTGAATTTGTAACTTTGAATTAATACAGAATTCAGAACTTAGTCTGAAAATGACAAAACTGCATTTTCTTTCAACTAATAAAATGTCTATTTTTTTTAAAGATTGCAGATCATCTGATACACAGATGATGTGAAAAGCACATCCCCCATACACTTTCAATGTTGCTACTTGCCAGATGGCTGTTACTGAAAATTTCTACATTTAGACAAATCCTGCTGTATGATTCCCTGTATTATAATTTGGTTTTCATTATGCCAATAGTCTTAGTGCCACTTATTTTCTTACAATGAGAGGTAAAGAACTGGGAATAAATGTGTCAAAAACTGCCTTAAAATCATCACCCATTGAATTTAAAAAATAGGCATTTACATTTTCAATTTCCCATGTTTGCATGTCTCATTATACTGTACAATATAATTAGTAATATTATTTTGAAAAACTTTATGCAGTAATTAGTGAACTACTGGAAAGTTTGAAGTTCCTAGGATTATATACATCTGGATTCAGAGGAAGGAAATAAAATCTATAAATTTTGAAAAGTATGACTAGCCTCTAAGAACTTCGATAAAATATGTCAGATGAGAATGTGAGCAAACTGGAACTCTGTTCTAACATGAGTCACTATAGGTTTGCAATTCGTATAAAGCTGGTTCTTCTTGCACGCTGTTCAGAGTAATTTAATTACCAAAATAATAAGAGAACCTCATTATATGCGGATCATATGTCTGAGGTGTTCCCATTGCAAGGACTCCAAGGACAGCATTTTAGAGAACTCTGGCATAGTAGGTACTATTAAAAAGAACATTCTGTTGCCAAGTAACTAATAACTTCATTGCAGAATGAAGTGACCTTTTCTCAATTCCCATTCAATTAGATGTTTTTGTCGCAGAGTACACTGTTGACTGCTCCCTTCTTGAAATTTTCCCCTCTTGGATTTCATTGTTTCTCTTAAAATTTTGATCCATCTCAGTCTGCTTTTCTTTGTTCTCCCAAATGTGGTTGTTTCCCAAAGCCTTACTCTCATTTATCAGAGAATGTTAGAAATATATAGGAGGAAGACATTGTAAAAGATCTGTGTTCCAATTCTGCTTTTGCCATGTTTCATGGATGTGTTTAGATTCTTTGAGTATTGATTTTCTAACAAAATTATAGTAGAGACTTGAGTTAGATAATTTCTACGGTATTTTCTTATCATCGTATTCCAAGAGTCTCTGGGTAAATTACTCTTAAATCCAAATCCTAAAATCCTCACGTCTGTCTGTTCCATATTTCCAGTCACGCTCGTGAATTAGATGTTTTATCAGCACCTCAAATGCAACATGTGAAAAAGTGAACTCATTTTCTTTTTCTCCTAAAGCATCACCCCTTGACACTTCTCCATTCCTGTCAGTGATTTCTTTAGTTTCCCAAGCTAGAACCTTAGAGTCATTGGTGACTATTTCTTCTCATTTATCCTCAATACATAATCTTTTCACTTACTCTTCTTGTAATTTTTTTTTGTTGTTGTTGTTTTGTTCTTCTTTGGAATGAGTCTGGAATTTGCCCCTTCTCCCATTTTATTGTTGTAATTTAGTCCCAGCCTTGAGTGCTTTTTAAAACCGTTCTAGGCAAGTGGCTTCAGGAGAGGGGCAAAAGGGGACTAAGGGTAGCATCTAAAGAGCAAAGGCAGGTTTCAGAGCTGAGAGGTCATAATTATATATCTAATCCAAGAGATTCTTAGAAGAGAGACACTATCTGAGATGGGGCTGCAAGTGGGGCTTGGAGGATGGCTAGGAGGTGGGTTCCAGAGAAGTTTCTTGGTACTTAAATAGGAATGTATGGCATTGGCCTTAGGTGAAGAGGAACTAAGGATACCTGCCAAACCAGTTTGGACATACACCTGGACTCCTAAGCTACTCCCCCTCTAATCCATCCTGCAATGTCTTGCCAGACTCATCTTTCTGAAATATCTCTATTTCATTTCATTATAACATTCAATAACTTCTAATGCTTTCAATAATATCTGTGTTCCAGGCCTTGTGTTAGGTGCTGTGAAGGACAAAGAAGCAAATCAGATTATGCTCTGTGCTCCCAGGGAACACATAGTCTATCTAATAAGGGACATATACAAGTATCTAAGGTAGAAAATCATTGTCCGTAAAAGAGGTACAGGTAAAAAGTTAGCATGTAGATGGCTTCTATGGAAGTAAACTTGGGAATTTTTTTTTTTTTTTTTTTAAGACAAGTTCTCGCTCTGTAATCCAGGCTGGAGTGCAGTGGCACAATTATGACTCACTGCAGCCTCGACTTCCTGGGCTCCAGCAATCCTCCTACCTCAGTCTCCTGAGTACCCAGGACCACAGGCGTGTGCCACCACACCCAACTAATTTTTGTATATTTGGTAGAGACAAAGTTTCACCATGTTGCCCAGGCTGGTCTCAAACTCCTAAGCTCAAGGAATCCACCTGCCTTGGCCTCCTAAAGTGCTGGGATTACACACAGAAGCCAACGTGCCCAGCCCGTGGGTCCTGGGCTTTTCTTTACTGGGAGAGTTTTATTATAGCTTTGCTCTCATTACTTGTTATTTGTCTGCTCAGGTTTTGGATTTCTTCCTGGTTCAATTATGTTAGGTTGTATGTGTCTAGACATTTTTCCATTTCTTCTAGATTTTCCAATTTATTGGCATATAGTTGCTCAGAGTAGCCACTATTGACCTTTGAATTTCTGTGGTATCAGTTACAATGCCTTCTTTTTTATCTCTGATTTTACTTATTTGGGTATTCTCTCTTGTTTGCTTAGTCTGGCAAAAGGTTTGTGAGTTTTATTCATCTTTCTTAAAAAACAACTTTTTGTTTCATTAATCTTTTGTATTGTTTTCTTCATTTCAAATTTATTTATTTCTGCTCTCATCTTTATTATTTTGTTCTCCTAATTGTGGGTTTGGTTTGATTTTGCTTTTCTGGTTATTTAAGATGTATCATTAGGCTGTTTATATGAAGCTTTTCCTCTTTTTAATATAGGTACTTATAGCTATAATCTTCCCTCTGAGTACTGCTTCTGTTGTATCCCAGGTTTTGGTATATCATGTGTCCATTATCAGTTGTTTCAAGAAGTGTTTTAATTTCCTTCTTAATCACTTCATTGATTCATTGGCTATTCAGGAACATATTGTTTAATTTGCATGTGTTTGTATAGTTTCCAAATTTCCTCTTGTTATTGATTTCTAGTTTTATTCCATTGTGGTGAGAGAAGATGCTTGTTATCGTTTTAATTTTTTCAATGTTTTAAGGCTTGCTTTGTGACCTAACACACAGTCTATCCTTGAGGATAATTCATGTGCTGGGGAAAGAAGGTGTATTCTGTAGCCGTTGTATGAAGTTTTCTCTAAATATCTATTAGGTCTATTTGGTGTACAGTGGCGGATTAAGTCTGATGTTACTTTGTTCATTTTCTGTCTGGAAGATCTGTCCAGTGCTGACAGTAGGGTATTGAAGTCACTAGCTATTATTGTACTGGGGTCTATCTCTATCTTTAGCTCTAATACTATTTGCTTTATGTATCTGGGTGCTCCAGTGTTGGGTGCACATATATTTACAATTGCTATATTCCATTGCTGAATTGACCTCTATCATTATGTGGTGACTGTCTTTGTCTCTTCATATAGTTTTGTTTTGAAATGTATTTTTTCTGATGTAAGTATAGCTACTCCTGCTCTGTCTTGGTTCCCATTGGTATGGAATGTCTTTTTTTCGTTCTTTTATTTTCAATCTATATGTGTCTTTTTAGGTGAAGTGTGTTTCTTGTAGGCAACTGATGATTCCATTGGTATGGAATGTCTTTTTTCATTCCTTTATTTTCAGTCTATATGTGTCTTTATGGGTGAACTGTGTTTCTTCATATAGTTTTGTTTTGAAATATATTTTTTTTCTGATGTAAGTATAGCTACTCCTACTCTGTCTTGGTTTCCATTGGTATGGAATGTATTTTTTCATTCCTTTATTTTAGGTGAAGGGTGTTTCTTGTAGGCAACTGATGATTGGGTCTCGTCTTTATATCTATTCAGCCACTCCATGTCTTTTGATCGGAGAGTGTAGTCCATTTATATTCAGTGTTATTATTGGTAAATAATGACTTACTTCTGCCATTTTGTTATTTGTTTTCTGGTGGCCTTGTGGTCTTCTCCTTCTACTTTCCTTCCTTCCTGTCTTCCTCTAGTGAAGGTGATTTTCTCTGGTGATATGATTTAGTTTCTTGCTTTTTATTTTCTGTGAATCCATTGTATGTTTTTTGATTAGAGGTTACCATGAGGCTTGCAAATACTATCTAATAACCTATTATTTTAAGCTGATAACAGCATAACATTGTTTGCATAAACAAATAAGCAAAAAGGAAACTAATAAAAACTTTACATCATAGCTTCATCCCCCAGCTTCTAAACTTTTTGTTGTTTCTGTTGATATCTTATAGTAGTCTATGTTGTGAAGAGCTATTGCAGTTAATATTTTTGATTGGTTCGTCTTTTAGTCTTTCCACTTAAGAGTAGTTTATACAACAAAGTTACATTGTTGTAATATTTTGTGGTTTTCTATATACTTATTGTTACCGGTGAGTTTTGTGCCTTCACATGATTTATTATTGGTCATTAGCATCCTTTTCTTTCTCGTCAAAGTATTCCATTTAGCATTTGTAGGACATATCTGGTATTGATGAAATCCCCCAGCTTTTGTTTGTCTGGGAAAGTCTTTATTTTTCTTCATGTTTGAAGGATATTTTCGTTGGACATACTATTCTAGGGTGAAAGAGTAGTATGTCTTATTTTTCCTTCAACACCTTATATATATCATGCCACTCTCTCTTGACCATAAGGTTTCTGCTGGTAACTCTGCTGCCAGACTGACTGGGGCTCCTTTGTGTGTTATTTGTTTCTTTTCTCTTAGTGCTTTTAGGATCCGTTGTTCATCCTTGACCTTTGGGAGTTTGATCATTAAATGCCTTGAGGTAATCTTCTTTTGGTTAAATCTACCTGGTATTCTATAACCTTCTTGTACTTGTCTATTGATATCTTTGTCTAGATTTGGGACATCCTGTGTTATTATTGCTTTGAACAAACTTTTACCTCTATCACCTTCTCTACCTCCTTTAAAAGGCCACTAACTCTTAGATTTGCCCTTTTGAGACTATTTTCTAGATGTTGTAGGCATGTTTCATTGTTTTCTTTATTCTTTTTTCTTTTGTCTCCTCTGACCATTTTAAATGCTCTTAATGTATTTTAAAATAGCCTATCTTCAAGGTCACTAATTGTTTATTCTACTTGATCAATCTGCTATTAAAAAACTCTGATGCATTCTTCAGTATGTCAGTTGCATTTTTAACTCCAGAATTTCTGCCTGATTATTTTTAATTATTTCAACCTCTTTGTTCAGTTTATCTGATATAATTCTGCATTCCTTATTCTGGGTTCTGTTGAATTTCTTTGTGTTTCCTCAAAACAGCTATTTTGAATTCTTTGTCTGAAAGGTACTATGTCTCTGTTTCTCCAGGATTAGTCTCTGGTGCCTTATTTAGTTCATTTGGTGATTTCACATTTTCCTGGATGGTCTTGATGCTTGTGAATGTTCGTCTGTGTCTGGGCATTGAAGAGTTAGGTATTCATTGTACTGTTCACTATCTGGGCTTGTGTGTACCTATCTTTCTTCGGACAGCTTTCCAGGTGTTCTGAGGGACTTGAGTGTTGTGATCTAAGCTGTATTTGCATTAGGAGGCATACCAAATCCAGTGACACTGTGGCTCTTGCAGACTTGTAGAGATACTGCCTTAATGGTCTTGGATAAAAAACAGAATAATTCCCTGGATTACCATCAGAGGCTCTAGTTCTCATCCTTTCCTTTTCCCCAATCAAATGGAATCTCTCTCTCTGGGCTGAGCTGCCTGGAGCTTTGGGGTGAGGTGACCCAAACGCCACTGAGGCCACCACCACTGGGACAGCACTAGGTCAGACCTTAAGCCAGCACAGCACTAGGTCTTGTCCAAGGCTCACTGTAATCACTACCTGGCTATGTTCGCTCAAGGCACTGGGACTCTACAAACAGCAGGTGGCAAAGCCAGCCAGCCTTGTATCCTTTCCTTCAGGGTGGTGAGTTCTTGCAGGCCCCAGGCATGTCCAACGGTACTTTCCAGGAGCCAAGAACTAGAGTCAAAATCTTAGAAATATACCTAGTATTCTGTTGTACTGCAGGTGATCTGGCACTCACCACAAGATGCAGTTCTTCCCACTGTTTCTTCCCCTTTCTACAGGAGGAAGAGCCCTACCTTGTGGCAACCACTACTGCAGGCCCACTGGGAGTACTGCCAATGTTCTCTTAAAGCCCAAGGGCTCTTCTGTCTGCTTGTGAATGTTACCTGGCGTGAAACTCACCACCCTTCAGGGCAGTGGGCTCCCCTCTGGCCCAGGGCAGGTCCAGAAATGCCATCCAACAGCCAGGGCCCAGGATTGGGTACCCTAAAAGCCCACTTGGTGCTCTACTCCCCTGTGACTAAGCTGGTAATTAAGGTTCAAGACAAAGTTCCCTTTACTTTTCCCACTGCTTTTCTCAAGCAGGAGTCTCTCCCTGTAGCCACAACAGCTGAGGATGTGCTGAGTCATACCTGCATTCAGCAAGTCTCAAAGTCTCACCCAAGGCTCACAGCATATTACCTAGGTATCACTGCTTGTTATTCAGGGCTCAAGGGCTTTTCAGTCAGCAGATCCTGCCAGGACTGGATCCTTCCCTTTAAGGCAGTAGATTCTCTCCTGGTTCAGGGTATATCTAGAACTGTCATCTGTGAGCTAGGGCCTGAAAAGGGGACCTCTTGACTCTGACTGGTGCCCTTTCCTACTGTGGCTGAGCTGATATCCAAGATGTAAGACAAAGTCATCTTCACTCTTCCCCCTCCTCTTCTGAAACAGATGGAAGGAGTCTCTTTTGGAGCTGTGAGTTTTGCAGCCTGGAGTTAGGGGAGGGGTGGCACCAGCATTCCCTTAGGCACCCTGGCTAGCGTGTTAGTAGGTTGTGTGCCTCCTAAATCCACTGATTCTTAGCCCAATTCAGCACTAGGACTCACCTAAGAATTGCAGTCCTTGTGGCCTAGACTGCCTTTCAAGATTATTGAGGGTCGCAGTGAACTTTTGGCCCACAGTGGCAAGGCTTGCCAGATTCAATCCTGACCACTGGGATGGGTGGTTCCCCTCTGGCTAGGTCTGGTTTAAATAGTCCCCCTGTGAGTGGGCATCAGCTGAGTTCAGCCTGGTTTTGCTTTCTGCTTTGACAGGTCAGCTCTGAGTTCAATGTAATGTCTCACAATTGCTGCACTCTTTCTCTCCCAAGTGCACAGATTCTCTTTCTGTGCCATGCAGCCACTGCTGGGGGATAGGGGAGAGGTGGCATTGGCAATTCAAGACTGTCTTTCGTACTTTCGTCGGTACTTCTTTCAGCTATATGAAGGTAAAAGCAAGTACTCTGAGTGCTCCCCTGATTTTTGATTCTTATGAAGATGAAGGTGCTTTTACTTTTTCTTTTTTTTTTTTTTTCTGTGTAGATAGTTGTTAAATTTGTTGTTCCTGTGGTGGAGTAGGATGGGGATAATTGTTAGAGTCTTCTATTCTGCCGTCTTGCTCTGTCCTCAGGCCATTTCTTTCTTTCTAATCAGTTATGTTAAACTCTGGAGGTTCCAAAACACCCAACAAATTTCGTCAGTGATGTATGTTTTTGTTTCTTTGAGCCCCTAGCCTCAGAGTTCCCTGATGTACTCAATTCTGAGGAATTGCCCCTTTACTCATCGTTGGCCACCCAGTTTCATGCCCACATCTTGAACATTGTTATTCACTAAAAATGGAACCTCTGAATCTCTGAAATCTTAAAGTTCAAAATCCTATTCTTTGACCATAGGTTCCTTGTCCTCTAGCTTTTTCTCTGCTTTATTTTTGCTGGACCTGTTATTTAACTCATTGAGGCCTCCAGCCTCTTTAACTCTCCTTTTTCTCCTGGTCTGCCATCTTCCTAACATCATCTGCTTTTTTTTTTAAATCCAGCCTGGATCCCATTGTCTAGTACTTTAATCCATTCTTGTTTCCAGTCCCCTTGTTTCGTTGAAACTGAATCCATACCACTTCTCTGCTCTTAGATCTAGGCTCCTGGGAATTTTTAGAAGAAAAAAAAATGTCCCACAACTATGTGGATCTGTGTCATTAGAAATTTCCAGTGAGCTCACTTAACATTTCCAGCCATGCCACTCTACTTGAAGTTTACAAACAACATGCCACCTTGCCACTCTGATTCTCATAAAGTGTATCTGCTGACTGAAATGCTCTTATGCATCTCCCCACCTCCACTTTTCTTTATCTGGCTCTCTCTACTCAGGCTGCAGGTCTCATCTTAGATGTCATCTCTTCTAGGAAGCTTACTCCAAACCTCCTGCACACATTGGGTCAGGCTTCTTGTCTGCCTTCTACCAATCTCTGATTACCTCTACTTGAACTTATCTCAATGTAATATTGTTTGTATATCTACTTTCCCTTCTAAATTTTAAGCTCCTCAAGGACAGGTACCATATCTTATTCATGTTTATGTCTCTAGTACTTAGAATAATGTTTATTTAATAAATGAGAAAATACATCAGTGAGTGAGTGTGCAAGAAATCGACCTTTTCAGTGTGAGTATGCTGGCCATGATATATAACACTTCATATGAAAAGAAGAAAATCACCTCTAGTACACTGAAAAATCATTTCACTCCTACTCTCTCCCTTGGGCATTTTCACTGGATATTAGGTAGAATAGCTAACCTTGGATCTCAGTAGTAAATGTTAGTCATATAGCCAGTTAGTGATGAGGCTGAACAAAAATCAAGTCCTCTGAAACCTAGGCCGGTTTTGAAATAATAAGGCCGTGTTGCTTTTATGTTGATAATTAAGGTGAAATGTACATGACCAAATTTAAAATAAAATCTGTGGATAAAGAAGACATAGTCATTTTAATTATATAAAATAGGATATATTGACGTCACAGCATTAGAAAAAAGCATAAGTTCTCAGTTTCTTCTCTAAAATCCTGAAATTCAAAAATTTCTGCAAACCTAAACATTTTGTTTTATTCATTTTGTGACAAATCTGGGCTGAGATTCCTTCTAGTCATTATTTAATTCTTAGAGTGAATATTCATATATTTTGTTGCAGAGATGTTACTGTGTTTGATTATGAGATGCTACCCCAGACCCCCTGGGAATGTCATGTAATATTCAATATATCATGTCATATTACCTTTCTAAAATCCAAAAGAATCTGCATTCTCAAACACATCTGGCCCCAAGGGACTGAGAACTGTGTAGTTGTTTCACTTATTATTTTTTTAGACTGCAGGTAACAACATGGCAACATAAACAGGCCATAGATAAATCATATAAATATATTTTTTGCCTTCACTTACCATTTCATTTATGCCAGGAGACATTTTTATGATAAATTGGGAAATAATTTCTTTGCTCCACATTTGTCTAACCTAGTGGAGCTCAGTGTCAACCCAGTAATACAATTTTAAGGTAGAAAAGTTAGTATTATCTTCAAAGTCATAATTTCAAAGGCACACTTATGTATCTCTGGGACCCACATGCTCAGAACCTTGTTTTTCTGTACAGCTAAGTAGCACTTACAAGGTCCTTGTATCTTCTTCTGTATGCTGCCTAGCTTGAGCTGAGGATAGGATTATTTATCTGTCATTACCTCTTCATAATATTGTGTGCAAATCTTTCTCTCTTTTTTTCTATCTTTGGATTTTTCTCTTTGTTTAACTCTGCCATGAACATTACTATTTTTTTTCTTCTTGGCTTATGTTTAGTTCTTTGGAAAGTAAAAGCCCTATAAGCCTAAAAATCAACAAACATTTCTTGATAAAAATCAACAAACATTTCCATTTCCTCTGTGGGATATAAAAAGTGATAAGGTAAGGGTCTAGTCTGGAGGAATTTACAAGCTTTGAGGAGAGAATGAGACAGGTTAGTGTAGTAGGAGAGAGATTGTACTTTAGGTAGATCTGGATTTGAATCCTGCTTCTACTACTGAGTAGTTTGGTGACCTCGGCAAGTTACTTTCCCTCTTGGTGCCTCAGTTTCCCCATATGAAAAATGGGAATGATAGAAATAATACCTCTCTCATCAAGTCATTATGAAGATTAAATGCGATCATGCACATGACATACTTATATACAGGCCTTGGCACATAGGAAGTTTGTCATACAAAGTGGTCTAATGGAAAAAGCTTGTACTTTAGAGTTAAACAGACCTACCTTTAAATTCTAGCATCTCCATTACTAGTTATCTGTGACCTTGGGTGAATTATCTTACCTCTTTAAGCCCCAGTTTAATCATTTGCAAAATAGGAAACACACTATCCACCTTCTAGGGTTGTTGTGAGGATTTAATGAGAAAGTATATAAAGCACTTAGTGAAGTTCTTGGCATGTGGTAGCCTCTCAAGTGCCCCTTTACCAACTGTCCACACAAATACAAGGAGGTACGAGATTGTATACCCAATGACAACAGGAGTAAGTGAAAGTGCTTTGAAAATTGTCAATGCTAATATAATGTGAGCCATTACTATGTAGATTTGAAGTTCATAGGAGGAAGGAATCCCTCTAAACTAGGAGTGGAAGAGAAGGTTTCCTAGACAAGATAATATCTAAGCTTACTGTTAAAGAGTGGGTAACATTGATGTCAGCACAGGGAAGTGGGAGAGCATTTCTGTTACAAAAGGTCACATAATCAAAATGACTGTATAGAGAATAATAGTGATGGTTATGATGATCAATATGAGCAAGTCAAGTGGAATAATTTCTATCAGATTTATTAAATCTGGTGAGTTAAAAATATCAAATGGGAGAGTATAGTTATCTGGGCAAATTTTTTTTTTCCTTATAACCTCCCATTATTATTCTGTCACTAATGAGAAATAAGGTTTCACTTGAACTTCTTATGTTACAGCAAATGGGCCAATTATTTACGAAGGAAGGTCAGCAGAGTTATAACGGGTTTGAAGAAACAAAGAAGGAAAGTAAAGAAGTCTAAAATGTTACAGAGAGCAGCAAGAGGAGATGAGGGACATGGTGAAGAGTAGCAAGAGACCAAAGGTAATTGACAATAGGATATAAAGTTGAAGTGCTCAATCTCTGATTCTTGTTAGCTTTGTATTTCTACCATCATCTTGGTTTGACTGAAACATTTTTTTAACCACACAAATGTTTGGATCACAGGAGGGGCTGCTTCTGAACAAATATTTATCACTAGAGATATTGAGATGGTAGGAAAATGGATAAGAAATGTGCCAAATTGTTTTGAGTGCCACATTATGTGGTATACACAGGTCAGCTTTTCAGAGGGAGAAAAGAAGTTGAACCTGCCCACTCTGACTCTATGGCTCCCTGATAGACACCCTTGGTAAATACTGAAGGCCACAGTCCTCATATGTGACCACATCACATATCCAGTGGAAGGAGCATGGCCTTAGGAGTCTGACAGAGCTGAGATTGAATCCTGGATCTTACCTGTTAGTCTCAGCTACCTGCTCTTCAAACCTGCATGATGCAGTGTTAGAAGAAGTTGAGAGAGGGATCCCAGAATCATATACTAGGGACTACTTGGTACAAGTTACACTTGTACAGGCTTATAGACCCCTAGCCTTGACTTGGGTCTCCTTCTCCCAAAATAACTGTGAAGGACCAAGTAAGAATAAAATGGTTGGTGAGAAACAAAGCTGTATCTCAGGGACTGGGAGTAAGGAGACCCAGGTCATTAGCTAGTAGTGTTTCCATAGGCAGTGAAATTAACCTTTCAGTTCCTTAATACCATCATCTTAGATTTTTTGTGTAACTTAATATAATGTATGTGAAAATGTTTTGAAAATTGCAATGCACTACCCAAAATTAAGGTGTTAAGTTACAGAGAGGCAAAGGAATGGAATAACAGACCATTGAATTCCATGTCAGGAGACTCTGCCTTTAGTCCCAGTTCTGCCATTATTTACAGTGTATGCTTGAGCAAGTCCTTTAACTTTCCTGGGCTTCATTTCACCAATCTTCAGAATGAGAAGGTTGATTTGATGAATAGGAAAAGCAATTTATCTCAGAAGAAAAAAAGGAAAATCTTTATATAAGGCATCATATATGTATATTTGATACATATTTACTTAAGCTAACACATAAATATATATTACTATAATAATGCCTTGTATTATTCGTATGAATGTATTACCTTGTATCAGTTTGATGCAGTACATGTGTGCATATGTACACATGTACACACACATATACACATATATAACATTATAACTAGACTAACAAAACTTGGTTTCTGTGGACCATTCACTGAGACATGGAAGTTAACTTTGTTATTCAGAAATTATCTCTCTAATGATATTTGCTCTAATCTGTTTTATATGTATGCCTCACAGTAACAGAAGATGATGTACTGGCACACTGAAAATACATAAGTTAATCATAATATTCACTATAAAGAATTTGATAATTTTGTTGCAGGGACTTCCTTTTATGACAAAGTGTGATGTATGAATACTAGTCTTTTCAAGTTGTTTAACCCCACTTTACTTTTCTCCCATAGCATTATTTTCCCCTTGAGACAACACAAACCATTCAGAGCAGAGGGGACTGTCTCAGCCATCCAAACCTCGTGGAGGATTTTGAAAAGTTAAAAATTGGTTTTTATTTTTGTCATGTTTACTTTCAAACATGAAATAAAATTGAGTTCTGTTTTCATGCATCAAACCAGAATCTGAATTCTTTTTATTAAATACGGTTCCTACAGAATCTTTAAAAACATGCCTAAAACATTGGTAGCATTTCAGATCCTAAAAGGTTACATGATTTTTGCAACTTGGGTTATTGTATCAAGGTATACTTCTGTTGGTACTAAATAAGACATATGTTCCATATTGTTATTCACTGTCAGCAAGCAGAGAGAAAAACCTCAATGATCATATGTTGCAGTGTATGATACTTCGTTTATTTTGAGGAAAAGAGGTGAAGATAATTTGTAGAGTTTTTTTATTTTATAATTTATAGTGTTAGTTTTCCCACTATAAAAGTAAAATACACTTATTATAGGAAATTTGGTAAAGAAGAAAATATAGGATAAAGGAAAAAAATCATAATTTCACTAGTGCTAAATACTGTTATCTTGTGTTTTCTTTTTAAATAATTGCGTTCTGTGATATATATGAATTTATTATGCTTATTTTTTAAAATTATGTCCTATGATTCACTTTTTTCTTTTGAAATATGTGAGACTCAAGTTTACCTGGGCTTGTTACTCATTCATTTGGCAAACATTTATTGAGTTCCTGTTATGTGCCATGCACTCTGTGTGCTTGGAGATAGAGTCATGAGCAAGACAGACTTGGCCCTACCTTGATGGAGCTCATGGTATAGCTGGAGGGGAAGCCAGGTAAGGAAGTAATGGCAGGGCTATGGTAAAAAGAGTATCAAGTCTATGGGAGCACTTAACAGGGGCACCTTGCCCAGACTAGTAGTCGCTTGGAGAATGAGAAGAACTGAAAGGGGAGGACACTCAAGTTTCTCAGGATTCAGTTATGATATGAATAGATTGCAATTTTGAGGGAAGAAGTCTTGGTTTTTGGTGATCAGAAAAGAAAAAGCTCTTATTACAAAAACTTTGGATAGATCCAAAGCTTGCAGATATAATGAGAATAAAAGAGTTCTTGTCAAATGGAGGTTCATAAAGGCACCATGCCTGGGAAATGTACACATCTCCATATGTGCTCTGTTGTAGGAGGTGTCATTTGAGCCAACAAAGCACAAAGCCCCACAATTGAAAATGCTTGCTGAAGGTAAGATCCACAACGTGTGCATTGCAAGATTTATCAAGATAGCAGTATGATTATCTTCTGAAGAAGCTGTTGAGATGTTTGATAGACACCAGACAGAAGGAGATCTGTTGCAGATACCCTTTTGAATCAGGAGTCTGAATTTTTCAATGCAACTGAAATGCACATTTAGTGCAACTCGCTTGGATGCAAATGAAAATAATGTGGTCATTTATTCATTTATTCAACAATATGTGCAAGGTACTGTAGTACTGGGGAGACAGAAGTAAAAAAAAAAAATACAGAAATATCTGCCCTTGTAGAGTTTACGTTCTAGTGAAGTATCCAGAAAAGAAACAAAATCAATCAGTAAAATACATAGTATGTTAGATAACGTGTGCTAAGGAGGAAAAAAATAAAGCAGGGAAACGTACTAGGGAGTGTGAGGGAAGTTTGTAGTTTTACATAAGGTGGCCAGAGTAGGCCTTACTGAGAATATGATATTTGAGTGAGAATCTCAGGAAGTAAGGGAGCAAGCTGTACAGATATCAGTAGGGTAAGTATGTATGTGTATTTTATATATATATATATATATGAATATATCATATATGCACAAATAAATGTATTATAAGAAATTGGCTCATGTGGTTATGTAGGTGGACACCTCCCAAGATCTGCAGGGTGAGTCAGCAAGCTGGAGATCCAAGAGAGCTGGATTTAGTTCTAGTCTGAGTTCAAAGGCCTGAGAACCAAGAGAGCCAATGGTATAATTTCCATTCAAAAGCTGGCAGGCTTGAGACTCAGGAAGAGCCAGTGTCTCAGTTTGAAGGTATTCTGGCAGGGGGAATTCTTTCTTACTCAAAGGAGGGTCACCCTTTTTGTTCTATTCAGGACTTCAACTGATTGGATGAGGCCCACTCATGTGAGGGAGCACAATCTGCTTTACTTAGTCTACCAATTTAAGTGTTAATCATATCCCAAAACACCTTCACTGACACACCCAGAATAATGTTTGACCAAATTCTGGTCACCCCATGGCCCAGTCAAGTTGACACATAAAATTAACCATCATAGTCTAAAGTGCCTAGGACAGTGTCTGATGTTCAATAAATAAAATATCTGTGTGTATAATTGAATTAGAAACAAAAATGACTGGTGGAGTTCTTCGCTTTTGCTGTGACGAACAGGCATTTCCAAGGCAAACTGAAATTGTGGAAAGGAGTCATGTGTACCAAATGATCACGAGTTCAGGAAACAAGTGTTTGCTTTGAAAGTTATTTCCCAAGAATCTGATATTGCTGCTCTAAATTTTAAGACCTGTATTCAGCAGAAACGAAATGAAAAAGAGCAGCAAAAAAGTTCGTTGTGTAGAAATAAGTAATAAAATAACTACATAAGAAAACAATTACTTTAGAACAAGCTTGTCCAACCTGCAGCTCATGGGTTGCATGTGGCCCAGGACGGCTTTGAATGCTACCCAACACAAATTTGTAAACTTTCTTAAAACGTTACAAGACTTTATTTTTGCAATTTTTTTTTTTTTTTTGGCTGATCAGCTATCTTTGTGTTAGTGTATTTTATGTGTGGTCCAATTCTTCTTCCAGTATGGCCCAGGGAAGCCAAAAGATTGGACACTCCCACTTTAGAACTAAGATTGAAATTTTACTGAAAACATTTGTAATCTATAAAGAAGATAAGTATAGTCTGAAGTAATATTTTGAAAGCAATAGAGAAGAATTATCTGCAACTATTCTTTAACAGATTAGAAGTTAGGTTTCAGGGTACACAGACAAAGATTATCATTAAATGATCAAAGAGTGTGAGCTCAGAGTGATAGCTGAACAATTAGTGCTGCAGAAAAAATGCTGGACCAGAGATGAAAATTGAGGCAATCAAAGGTTGTTAATATTAAAGATTAAATGCCAAAGGGACTCACAAGAGTGGGAAGGAAATAAGGTTGTTCAGAATGCTGTCTCCAACACCAGTGCCTAATGCAGTACCAAATCATGTCTGACATGGATGTTCAAGCCCTGCAAGTCATAGATGGGTAGATAATAAGTGTGTAACTAATGTACAAACATTAATGGTCACAGAGTCATTTCCCTCAAGCCATGACCATATCTATTCCAAATGAAAAGACACTAGCTAAATGAGAAGTGTCTCTGATGAAGAGCCTGAACTTGACTAGGGTGACTGCTTTAAAGCCAGAGGTGCTAGACAATCTCCTTACTTCCACAGACACAGGGACTTTAAACCAAGGATCACCAAGTGGTCAAAAACAAAGATCTTTCACTTCAGCCCTAGGACGACCAGACTTCGGTAGAGAATCTGGATACATGTAAAGTTCAGTCACTTGGAAAATGTGGACAAGCTCTCTCTTGGCTATTGGCATCAGCATTGTGGACAATGGAAGCTCTATAAAATAAGTGGCTCTTTAGTGTAATAAAGGAATATTTTATTCATTATGACATTTAGGAATGCTTTTTGTCTATTTATGGTCTAAATGATACTCAGATTTCCCTTGGGGGAGTGGTTAGGAGAACTGATACTACTACTATGGGATTGCCAGCCTGAATTTAGAGCCCCAGCCCAAGCTGTAATATGTGGGCACTTCAGGTTAGCTGCTGCCTGCCCCACATCTCAGGCAGGGGACTTGCCAAGAGAATTTACCTGTAGATGAGTTATAACTTCAAGGGTGCCAAACTCAAATGGAAAGGTATTCAGGACTAGCAGGACTGGCTGTTTGACGTGTGGAACCTAGAGCAAAATGAAAATATAGGGCTCTATTTCAAGATAGCAACAGCAGAGCATTAAACCAAGCATGGGACCTTCTAAGAACTAGATGCTATGTGATTGCATAAGTTGCATACTCAGGAAGCCAGCCTTAAAAAATAGGTTAGCTCATAGGATTGATACAGTGCCTAACAAGGGATATCAAGGTGTATCGTGAATAATAAACTCTACTTAAATATTTCATTGGCTTCAGTTTTGCAGGAGTGCATATATAAAGCAGAATGCACTGTTTATAGTACTATCAGAACACTATACTCAGCAATTCATTCATTCATTCATTCAATAAATACTTACAGAGCCCTTGTTTTTTGTCAGTCACTGTTCTATGTACCGGGGATAGAGCAGTGGGCAAAATGGACAAACAATTCTGCTCTCATGAACTCTACATTTTGCGTATGTGCTTGCTGCCTAATTGAGGCTCATTTTAATTTGATGCCTTATAATCTCTTGCATAGCCAAGCCTGGCTATTTGCATCATGAGGACAGAACCACAAAGTCACTGCCCACTTACTGGCAGGATACAGTAGGTGAAGGCAGAATAAATAGGCAGAAATAACTCTTTGAAATTTAAAAGTTGAGAATAGTGTTACAAATGCATTGAAACTATGACTTGACAGGTAAGGGGAAGTATGAGGGGTAGAGCTCTAATGGGTAGGTCTATTGCTTGATAGTCAGGATTCCTAAATCCTTCTACTCATAGCTTGTACACACTACTTGAGTGATGTTGGCCCAAATGATAAGAAAAAAAAAATAGTTGCCTGTCTTCTCCTAAAGTTCTCTGAAAATAATCAAGACAGTATATGTTGGGTTGTTATGACATACTGTTAGTTCATAACATTCTCTGTAATTACGTTAATCATTCAACACAATTTAACAGCCTCCTACTTTATGTTAGACACTGTGTTAAATACTGGGAGGGGTAAAAATAGCCACAGTCCTTTTTAAGAAGCTTGCAATCTAATGAGGCAGACATTCGTCAACAGTGCCTTAGACTTAGAAACAGATCACTGCTATGGGAACAGAGAGGAGAGGTGCCTAACATTCATTGTAGTGGGTAGAGCAGGGAAACATTTTCCAAAGTTCTAAGGAATTTTGAGCATACAGGAAAGAGAGATGACATCGGAAAGGCAAAGAATGTCAGAATGTGCTGTAAGAACAAAGGAAGGCAATTGACAAAATTTTTAAAGGCCTATGTTTCCTCTTGCAAAGTTACTTTAAATCAGCAAACCGGGTCATATTGAACAGAAATTGTCATATTTGGCAAATCAAGTTATTATATATAGCTCCCTCTCCCACATTCCCCTCTGCCAATGCCAAAAGAGTGATAGGGGAGTTAATGGAACTTGGTGTCAAACAGCAATGAAAAGTCTAGAAGTCCAATAATTTAAAGTTTTTCAAAGATCTTTGGGCAGGGCCAGTATATGAAGGGAAATGTACAAGATAGGGCCTACGTATGGTGGAGTGGTTAGGGTAAAGGTTTCTTTTTGCAATCTTTACTTTCCCCTACTTGTTCTTAGGGTCAGACCCCAATTTTTTCAGGTGAATTTTACTGAAATTTCAGAACAAATAATCCCAATCTTATATACGTTGTTCTACAGAGTAGAAGAACAGAAAAAGCTGCTCATCATGTTTATGAAACTAATATGCTGTAGATATCACAACCAGCCAAAGGCAGTGCAAGAAAAAAGTGACAGAGGCCAATTTAACTTACAGACATAGGTATAAAAATCTTACAAGTCTGTCTTTCTATCTATATACCTATCTATAATCTCACAATGTACTAGGTAGACTTTATTCTAGGAGTTCAAGGATGTTTCACTGCTGGAATGTGCAGGAGTATAATTACACTAAAGAAACAAAGGAGAAAAATTACGTAATTTTCTGAAAAGGTATAGAAGAAAGCAATGGATAGATATCAACGATTATTTCAGATTTAAAGAACTCAGTACACTAGAAATGGAAGGGAACTCCCCTGACCTTATAAAAGTAAGCCAAAATAAAAATATTTAATGGAGAAAATTTAGAAGCATTCCCTTTACGGTCAAGAGCAAGGCAGTGAGGCTTGTTCTCAAAGCTACTATTTAACATAATACTGGAAGATCTAGCCAAAGAAATTATATAAGAGAAAGAAATGACTTCTAAAGTCCAAATCAGGCAACCACTCATCTGCATACAATTTCTATCATTTACATAATGGAAAACCAAGATAATCAACAAATAATTGGGACTAATAAGAGAATTAAAAGTGCTAGACCCAGTCCCTAGAGCCTATATGTGGCCTGAAACACATACAAGTCCATTGCATATCTGCTTCCCCTTACTTATTGCATTGGGCAAAGATGGCCAATTACCCGGCTTACCTAGGATGGAAGATTTTTCCTGAATGTGGAACATTTCATGTGAAACCTGAGATAGTCATCCTAGTTCTGGCTCTGATTTCTTTCTTTCCTTATGACCCCTGGAAATTCACTTTCCTTTCAAGCTAGGCTATGCATTAAAGTTGGATGGTTTAGGTATCATATTTTATCCAGCATTCCTAGATGTTTTTAAGCATAAAGTATATATTCATATCAGCTCAATCGGCTCTTTTGCCAGAATTCTCCTTATTTAGCCCTTAAGAATAATGAAATGTTTAATGGTATGGGAAAATGCTCATATGTAGAGTGAAAAAAGCAGATTACAAAAACTCTATATATGGTGGGATTTCAATTTTGTTGCAAAAATGTATCACATATTCATGTCCTTGAATTTTTTGTGATAGCTAGCTAAACTTCTGCAGGTATAATTGACTTCAGTGTCTTTGTGGGGGAGAAGTTATTGTGGATAGGTGGGAAAAGAAATCTTATAGGAAGAGTAGCTGGAAAAAGGGAAGGATGGTGGGGTACAGGAAGAAAAATGCAGATTGGAAAGGTAACGCAGTGGGAATGTTTCCGTTGTAATGAGAGGGTTTGCATTTTAAACACTTATGACCCATAGCTCTTTTGCACATTGGAGATAGAAAGTTATCGAATGTTATTCCTCAGAGCCGTAGATCTAGATTTCATTGTCTTATTGAGCATGTAACTAGGTCATTGGAGGAGGCATTTTAAACAATCGCTTACTAAG
This sequence comes from Colobus angolensis palliatus, assembly GCF_000951035.1. NCBI lineage: Eukaryota > Metazoa > Chordata > Mammalia > Primates > Cercopithecidae > Colobus > Colobus angolensis. The sequence continues at coordinate 10,366,924 of NW_012122376.1, forward strand.
GGATTTTTTTTTTTTAAATCTATGCTTCAATAATGACAAGAATAGAATAAGTTAATTAAAATATATTTGAATATTAAATATCCCTAGAAAGGCCCAGATTTTTTTACAACAGTAAAGCAAACTGGTAGTTGTGAGCTTTGGCTGAAAACAAAGGTTTGACAAGTTGTCAGAGATTTCTTTGCCATGAAAATGATACAACTGTTCTCCGAGTTTTTAAGTATAGGTCACAACAGGAAAATCCCATCTTCAGCAGCACATTCCTTAAATAGCTGAAAATAGATTAAGTAGAGAGAAGGAGGATGGGTGTAACTGTAATTGTTTAGCACTAGGGAGATCCTTTTGGTGATGGAATACAGCAGGTCCTTGCATAACACTGTTTCATTCAACAATGTTTCCTCATGACATCCATGAGGAAAAAATTGATTTTCTGCCAGGACCACTGTATTTGTGGAGTTTGCATGTTCCTCCCATATCTGCGTGGGTTTTCTCTAAATGCTCCAGTTTCCTCCTACATTCAAAAGCTGTGCACGTTAGGCTCATTGGCCTGTCTACGTTGTCTGAGTGAGTGTGGAGGTGTGCGTGAGTGTACCCCATGATGGAATGCTGTCCTGGCCAGGGTAGGTTATTGTCTTGCACCCTGAGCTGCAGAGATAGGCTCTGGTCCTCCAGAACTCCAAACTGGAATAAGTAGGATGGAAAATGAATGAATGAATGAGTAAGTACAAATTATGGTAAAATAAAAATTAGTAAAGCCTACAGTAATCTTACACATACATGACAATACATGAAACGGTAAGAAAGTGATCAGTGAGCCTGCCATATTTGTTATTGCTTGTTTCTGAACTGAGTGGTGGGAGGAGGTGCTCCTAACAATGTTCACTTTGCAGACATTTACTTCTTTATTTAATCCATTATCACTATGACCACTGTCCATCCACTGATTCACCAAAAATTTGGTAAATAATTATCTTGTTTTCATTAATCTTTTTAAAACGTAGGGAGAGCTTGCATTCATTTCAATGTTTAATATTAGAAGTGTTTGAGGACTTTATTTAAAAGTTTGGTGATGTTTTTGTGACCAGAAATATACCATAGAAACTTGACTCTTGTTTATATCAGTTAGCCTATGGTCAAATTGGCTTCATTATACGTAATTTCACTTAAAGTCACAGTTTCCAATAACTATCAACAACATTAAGATTTCCAATAACTATCAACAACATCCTTGAATTTTTTGTGATAGCTAGCTAAACTTCTGCAGGTATAATTGACTTCAATGTCTTTGTAGGGGAGAAGTTATTGTGGATAGGTGGGAAAAGAAATCTTACAGGAAGAGCAGCTGGAAAAAGGGAAGGATGGTGGGGTACAGGAAGAAAAATGATGCAGATTGGAAAGTGAGGACTTACTGTATTTCTGCATTTGGATTTCAGTGATGGTTACAGTAAATCTACATATGTGATCAAATAGAATAGAACTGTATACACACATTGTTCCAATGCCAATTTCCAAGTTTTGATATTGTACTGTAGTTATGTAAGATGTAACTATTGGGGGAAATTGGGTGAAGAATACACCAGATCACTCTTTTTCATCTTCACAACTTCTCATTAATCTATCGTTATTTCTGTCAACCTAAATAACAGAGAGAAACAAAGATGTTTATTTGGAAATAGAGTATTGTACTGGGAATACTCATGTCATATTTAGGGAAGTAAAGGAAGACAAAGCTTTTTCAGGGAAAAAATGGGGCGAATTATATATTCATTTTGAAATAATTATCTTTGGCTACAAAGATCAATAACAAGGGTGATACCAGTCCAAGTTTGGACAGGCAGTTGTTGGGCAGATAGTCTTGCAGAAGTATTTTTATGTATTGGGTTGTGATGGCCCTTGTGTAAGGTTTTGTTTTTTGTAGTATTTTGAATTTTATTTTGTTATTGGTCATACAAGCATGAGAACCCTCTCTTCATGGACTTTCCTGACTCTATTTGTTAGAGTGTTCCTAACATTAGTAACTGCATTTTGATTTTGACAACTTTTGCATTACAAAATAAAAAGGTTTTTAAAATGTAGAAACAACAATAAAATAAGCCAAATAGCTAGAATCTCCCAGGAAAAGCCAACATGACCCTCTTATGTCCTGCCTACTCTGTCTTTGTTGGGAACTAAAGCTGGGAGAAGACACTTGGGCTGACTGATACCTGTGTCTCTTGCCAAATAATGTGATAGATAAGGGAAAGCTAAATATAGCTTTGCTTACTTTCACTTATATAGGCCACAGTGTCTTGCTGACTTTAGAGAAATGCCCTTCCAAAATATTATTCTACAACTGGTTTATTTGGACAGTCCAGTCAAATGACCAGTTGATTCACTGAAGGGGAAAAAAAAAAATCACCTAACAAGTTGAATTATCACTCAGAATATCAACTCCTTCACCCAGTACAGACAGTTATGGGATGTGTATTCATGATAAAACAGCTCCGAGAACAGCTTTTAGGTAATTTAACTTAGGGTTTTTAAAAGTAGAGAATCATACTTGGAATAAGCATTACAAATAATTAGCACTTTGGAAATATGATAATTTAACTGTAAAAACTAAGCTGAAATGTCACAAGAACATTTAGAGCTAGAAAAGACCAGAACTGTTCCTGTGTTAGTTTGCTAAGGATAATGGCCTGCAACTCCATCCATGTTCCTGCAAAGGACATGATCTCATTCTTTTTTATGGTTGCATAGTATTCCGTGGTGTATATTCACCACATTTTCTAATACTACATGTTCTTCCTTATAAGTGGGAGATAAATAATGAGAACCAATGAGCACAAAAAGGGGGAACAACAGACACTGGGGCCTACTTGATGAGGAAGTGTAACAGGAGGTAGTGGAGCAGGAAAAATAACTCTTGGGTACTATGCTTAGTACCTGAGTGATGAAATAATCTGTATGCCAAACACCCACGACATGACAAACCTGCACATGTACCCCTGAACCTTAAACAAAAGTTAAACAATAAAAAAGACCAGAACTCATCTACTCTAATCACTTCATTTTATATGTAGCAGAAGTTTATATCTGAGTGAAAACTAAATTTCAGACGTATCTGGGCATCCATTTCCTCAGGTTCATTATAGGGACTGGGGCCTTGGAGGACTTTGTTTTACTTTCTGGCCCTTGAGGGAAGAATCTTGGTGATGAATGGGTTAGTAGAATACCTATTCCTTTGGCTCCATAGACTAGGCCTGAGTCCTATGGAAAGAAGAGCATTCTTTCCATTTCTCCTCGGAACATAGCATGTGTTAAATGCAGTGAGGACTGAATGGAAGCTGCAGATTGGGAGCACAAGAAGGCAGTGTTTCAAAAACAGTAGCAATGGCAGTGACTTTTCTGGAAGCAAAGAGAAAATTTGTCTATTTATTTAAAAAATATTTGTTGAGGACTTGCTATATTCCAGGCACCGTTCTGGGTGCTTGTGATACAGCAGTGCTCTCAGGGAGCTTACATTCTAGTGATGGGAGTAGGGAGAGTAAGAAAGAGGAAGAAACAACAGGCATAATAAATAAATAAATTATATAATGTGCTTGAATGTTTTAAGTATTACAGAAAAAAGTAAAAATGCAAAAGGAGAGGGGTTCAGAGTGGCACTGAGGAGAGGTACAGGCTGTACTACTGAATAGTCAGAATAGACTTCATTAAGCAGAGAAGATTTGAAGGACATAAAGGAGTTAACAGAGCTGACATCTAAGGGAGGTGCATTCCAGCAGAGGAGACAGCCAGAGCAAAAGCCCCAAGGTGGGCATGTGCTTGCAGGTTTGTGGAATGGCAAAGAGGCCTGTGTGACTGATTGAGAGAGGGCAAGGGAAAGAGTATTGGGTAAGTAGTTAGAAAGGTGATTGTACCAGATGACATATAGGGCCTTGCAGGCCATGGTGAGGACTTGGGTTTTGACTCCGCAGGAGATGGGAGCCAATTCGGGGTTTTGAGCAGAGGAGGGGCAGAGCCTGGCTTGTGTTTGAATGCAATCACTCTGGCTGCTGTGCTGGGAATAGACTGTAGGATGGCAAGAAGATAAGCAGAATGCCAGTGGTGAGCCTGTTGCAGCAATGTAGGGGCTCACACCAGAGTGTTAGCAGATAAGAGGTGGTGTTAAGAAAGTCAGATTTGGCCAGATGTGGTGGCTCACACCTGTAATCCTAGCACTTTGAGAAGTCGAAGTATGTGGATTGCCTGAGCTCAGGAGTTTGAGACTAGCCTGGGCAACATGGCGAAACCTCTTCTTTACAAAAAATTACAAAAATTAGCCAGGCGTGGTGATGCATGTCTGTAGTCCCAGCTACTTGGGAGGCTGAGGTGGAAGGATTGCTTGAGCCTGGGAGGTCGAGGCTACAGTGAGCCATGATCATGCCACTGCATTCCAGCCTGGGTGACCCAGTGAGACCCTGTCTCAAAACCAAAACCAACCAAACAAAAAAAGGTCAGATAGAAGGTCAGATTTTGGGGAATGAGTTGAAGGAAGTGTGTAGAGGATGTGTATAGGATCTCCTGAAGATTGGATGTGAGGTGTATGAGAAAGGAAGTAATCCAGAGAGCATGAGAAGGAAGGAGTTGTTATCAGTACTGATATGGGGCAGACCACAGTAGAAGCTGGTTTGAGGAACCAGGAATTGGCCATGTTGAATTGGAGATGAGTATTAGACACTGAAGTGCAGATGTTGAATAGTTGCTGGATATATGAGTCAGGAATTTAGAGCTACAGCTATAAATTTGGGGATCGTCAGCAGAAAGCTGATATTTAAAGCTATGTAGTAGAGCAAATAAGATAGTTACAGAAGAGGACCAAGGATGAATCCCAAAATTGACGTAGGGAAAGAGAGGAAAGTCAGTAAATGAGAGTGTTGAATGAGGTAGGAGGGAAACACAAAGTGTAGGATGTTTTTGAAGTCAAGGGAAGAAAGGGGAAGGGTGTAATACAAGCTCAAATGCTGCTGAGAAGTCAGGTGAGAGGTAAGACTTGAAGGTAGATTTATCAATATAGAGGTTATTGTAGGAGTGAAAGCCTGATTGTAGTGATTTAAAAAAGACTGGAGGATGCCTGGGTATAATAGCTCACAGTTGTAATCCCAGTGCTTCGGGAGGTGAAGGCAGGAGGGTTGCTTGAGGCCAGGAGTTTAAGACCAGCCTGGGCAACATAGTGAGACTACATCTCTACAAAAATTAAAAAAAAAAATTAGCCATGTATGGTGGGATGTGCCTGTAGTCCTGGCTGTTTGAGAAGTTGATCATGACACTGCACTCTGACTTGGGCTAAAGAGCGAAATTCTGTCTCAAAAGCAAAAACAAAACAAAACAAAAAAAAAAAGACTAGAGGAATTGGAGACAGCAGAGATAGGAACTCTTTGCCTCAAACAGGAATGAACAAATCAAACAATAATTGGTGGGAGGAGTGAGGTCAAGGGAAATGTGCTTTTTTTAAGGTAATGTATTTCATAATTTGAAAAGGAGATTATTTCCACCTTTGAAGTTTATCGACAAATGCCCAATTGATGCAGATTGTGTTGAATTAAGATGTGATGTGTCAAATGTAAAAAGAGGATGTAGAGCAGTGATTTTCAAAGTAAGATCCCCATAACAGCAAGAGCAGTATCATCTGGGAGTACGTGAGAAATGTAAATTCTAGGAGGCCACATCCCAAACCTACTGAGTCAGAAACTCTGTGGTTCAACAAGCCCTTCAGGTGATTCTGATGTACATTAAATTTTGAGAGCTCCTGGTGTAGAACACTGTTATCAGGTGAGTTTACTTCCAAATCATTAACATGAATGAATGGAGAATTTTTATTTTTTCTTTAAGAGCAGAAGGTATTTTAATTTTTTTCTGTCCTTGCCCAACCACGTATTGTTCAGTTGTCTCCATCCTAAGGAAAATCCCCCCCTCCCCTGCACTCCCCCACTCAGAAATAACGGCATATTTATATGTTGGTGGAAATGATCCAGTAGAGAGTAAAACATTAGTGATATAGGAGAGAGAGTGTAAAAATGTTGGAGTCATGTACTTCAATAGGTGAGAGAGGAAGGATCAAATACATAGGTGACATTAGATAGGAGCAAGTAGAGCTTCACTTATGGTGATAAGCAAGATGGCAGAGAGCATAGGCACAAAGGCGGTGGCAATAGGAGTCTGTGGAGTTTCTTATTGCTTCAATTTTCTCAGTTAAGCAGGAATCAAAGTCATTAGCTGAGAGTGAGGATGGAGGAGATTTGACAAGCTTGGCAACACATTCTATGGGTAATACTCTATGAAAATAGTCACTCAAACATTGCTAGTGGGAGTGTGAAATTATAGCAACTCCTTTGGAGAGAGATTTTCCAATATTTTTATCTTTTGACACAACAATCTCACTTCTGGTATTTTAACCAGAGGATCCCCCTCCACAAACAAGAAACAACATATGTACCGAGGTTATTTATTGCAGCATTGTTTGTAATGGCAAACAATATTAGAAATAACCTATATGATCATTTATAGAGGATTGGCTAATGATGTATCGTTTGGTTGTTTGAGTTTTTCTTCTTTTTTTGATGTAGGTGCTTATTGCTGTAAATTCTCCTCTTAGTACAGCTGTCACTGTATACCATAGGTTTTGGTATGTTGTTGTATTTCCATTTTCATTTGTTCCAAGACATTTTTTAATTTCCATTTTAATCTCTTCATTGACCCACTGGCCATTCAGGTTCATATTGCTTAATTTCCATGTGTTTATGTAGTTTCCAAAATTCCTCTTATTATTGATCTCTAGTTTTATACCATTGTAGTTAGAGACAATGCTTGATATTATCTCAATATTTTTAATTTTTAATACTTGTTTTGTGGCTACTATCTGGTCTATCTTTGAGAATGATCCATGTTCTGAGAATAATGTGTATTCTGCAGCCATACGATGAAATGTTCTATTCTGTAAATATCTGTTAGGTTCATTGTTCTATAGTGGAGATTAAGTCTGATGTTTCTTTGTTGATTTTCTGTCTGGAAGGTCTGTCCAGTGCTGACAGTTGGGTGTTAAATTACACAGATATTTTTGTATTGGGGTCTATTTCTCTAGCTCTAATAATATTTGCTTTATGTATCTGTGTGTTCCAGTGTTGGATGCTTATCTATTTAAAATTATTACATCCTCTTGATGAATTCACTCCTTTATCATTATATAGTGATCTAATTTGTCTCTTCTTATAGTTTCTGTCTTGAACTCTATTTTGTCTGATATAAGTACAGTGACTCCTACTCTTTTTTGGTATCCATTAGCATAGAATATCTTTTTCCATCACTTTATTTTCAGTCTATCTGTGTCTTTATAGGTGAAGCATGTTACATTTAGGCAACCGATCACTGGGTCTTGCTTTTTAATCCCTTCAGCCATTCTGTGTCTTTTGATTGGAGAGTTTAGTCAATTTACATCCAGTGTCATTATTGGTAAGTAATGACATTCTCCTGCCATTTTCTTACTTGTTTTCTGGTTGTTTTATAGTCTTTTTTTCTTTCTTTCCTTCCTTCCTCTCTTCCTTTTAGTGAAGGTGATTTTCTCTGGGGTATACGTTAATTTCTTGATTTTTAATTTTTGTGTATCTGTTGTATGTTTTAAAAGGTTACCATGAGGCTTGCAAATAATATAGCCCATATTTTAAAATAACAACACTTATTACATAAATACAAAAAATCAACTAGCGAGAAGAAGACTCATAAAGTCTCCACACTTTAACTTAATTCCCCCAGTTTTTACTTTTTGTTGTTTCTGTTTCTATCTTACTATACTGCCTAAGTCTTGAAAAGTTGTTTTAGTTATTAGTTTTCATTGGATCATCTTTTGGTGTTTCTACTCAAACTATGAGTAATTTATACACCATAATTTCAATGTTATACTTGTCTGTTTTTCTGTGCACTATTACCAGTGAGTTGTTGTGTGTGTGTGTGTGTTTTTTTTTTTTTTTTTTTGAGATGGAGTTTTGCTCTTGTTGCCCAGGCTGGAGTGCAATGGCGCGATTTTGGTTCACTGCAACCTCTGCCTCCCAAGTTCAAGCGATTCTCCTGCCTCACTCTCCCAAGTGGCTGGGATTACAGGCATGCGCCACCATGCCCGGCTAATTTTGTATTTTTAGTAGTGACGGGGTTTCACCATGTTGGCCAGGATGGTTTCGAACCCCTGACCTCAGGTGATCCACCTGCCTTGGCCTCCCAAAGTGCTGGGATTACAGGCATGAGCCCGGATGTTTTCTTATAGTTCTTTAGCATCCCGTTCTTTCAGATTGAAAAACTCCCCCTAGCATTTCTTGTAGGACAGGTCTTGTGTTGAAATCCCTCAGCTTTTGTTTGACTGGAAAAGTCCTTATTTCTCCTTCATGTTTGAAGGATATTTTGTCTGGAAATGCTAATCTAGGATAAAAGCTTTTTTTTTTCTTCAGCACTTTAAGTATCTCATGCCACTCTTTCCTGGCCTGTAAGCTTTCTACCGAGAAGTCTGCTCCCAGACATATCGGAGCTTCATTGTATGTTATTTGTTTCTTTTCTCTTGTTGCTTTTAGCATTCTTTCTTTATCCTTGACCTTTGGGAGTTTGATTAATAAATGTCTTGAGGTACTCTTATTTGTGTTCAATGTGCTTGATGTTCTGCAGACTTGTTTTTGTACTTGAATATTGGTATCTTTCTCTAGGTTTGGGACATTCTCTGTTTTTATCTCTTTGAATAAAGTTTCTACTCCTATTTCTCTCTCTACCTTCTGTTTAAGGTCACTATCTCTTAGATTTGCCCTTTGAGGCTAGTTTGCAGATCTTGTAAGCATGCTTCATTCTTTTCTCTTTTTTTTCTTTCTTTCGTCTCCTCTGAGTGCAGATTTTCAAATAGCCTGTCTTCAGGCTTACTATTTCTTTCTTCTGCTTTGCTAGGAGACTTTGATGCGTTCTTCAGTATGTCACTTGCCTTGTTCACCTCCAGAATTTCTGCTTCTTTTTTTTGAGGCAGGGTCTCACTCTGTCAGCCAGGCTGTACTGCAGTGGTGCAATCTTGGCTCACTGCAACTTCTGCCTCCTGGGTTCAAGCAATTCTTGTGCCTCAGCCTCCTGAGTAGCTGGAATTACAGCATGTGCCACTGCACCCAGCTAATTTTTGTATTTTTAGTAGAGACAGGATTTTGCCATGTTGGCCAGACTGGCCTTGAACTCCTGGCCTCAAAGTGATCTGCCTGCTTCGGGCTTCCAAAGCACTAGGATTACAGGCATGAGCCACTGCGCCAGGCCTGCTTGATTGTTTTTAAATTTCAATATCTTTGTTAAATGTATCTGATAGGAGTCTGAATTCCTTCTCTGTGTTATCTTGCATTTCCTTGAGCTTCCTCAAAACTGTATTTTGAATTCTGTCTTAAAGGTCACATATCTCCGTTTCTTTGGGATTAGTCACTGGTGCCTTATTGGTGAAATTATGTTTTTTTGGATGGTGTTGATGCTTGTGGATGTTTATCAGTATGTGGGCTTCAAAGAGTTAGGTATTTAATTGTAGTTTTCCCAGTCTGGGCTTGTTTGTATCCTTCCTGGAATCTTTCTGGGTATTTGAAGGAACTTGAGTGTTGTGATCTAAGTCTTTGGTTACTGTTACCATATCTGCTTTGAGGGTTCCCAAAGCTGTGACTCTTTAAGACTTGTAAAGTGACCGCCTTTCTGGTCTTGGGTAAGATCTGAGTTCAGGCAGAAACTCTTGTCTTCTTCCCTTACATTCCCTGAAAGAGAGTCTCTCTCTCTCTCTCTCTGTCTCTGTCTCTGTCTCTCTCTCTCTGATGCGCTGCCAGGAACTGGGGGAAGGGTGATAGAAGTACCCCTGTGACCACCATGACTAAGACTATGCTGAGTCAGACCTGAAGCCAATACAGCACTGGGTCTTACACAAGGCCTGCAGTGACCACTGCCTGACTACTGCATATATTCACTCAAGGCCCAAGGACTCTACAATCAGCAGATGGTAGAGCCTGCCAGGTTTGTGTCCTTCCCTTAAGGATGGCGAATTCTCTCTGGCTCCGCATAGGTCCAGTGATGCTGTCTGGTAGCCAAGGCCTGCAGTTGGAAACCTTAGAATTCTACCTTGTGCTCTATTTTATTATGGCTGAGCTGGTACCCACGCCATGAGACAAAATCCTTCTCACTCTACCCTCACCTTTCCTCAAGCAGAAGAGACTCCCCATGGCCACCACTGTTTAGGCCCACGGTAAGTGCTGCCTGGCTACCACAGATGTTCAACTAAAGACCAAGGATTCTTCTGTCAGCTTGCAGTGAATGCTGCCAGTCTTGAGTCTCTTCAGCATTGTAGATTCTCCTTTGTCCCAGGGCGAGTCCAGGAATGCCGTCTGCTGTCCAAGGCCTGGAAACAGGGATCCTAAGGGCCTATTTGGTGCTCTACCCCACTGTGGCCAAGCTGGTACCCAAGCTGAAAAAGTCCCCTTTACTCTTCCCTCTCCTTTCCTAAAGCAGAAGGAATCTCTCCCCATAGCCACCATAGCTGGGAGTATGTTGGGTCACACCTGAAGCCAGCACAACTCTGAGTCTCACCCAAGGCCTACGGTGAGTGCTGACTGGCTACCACTGCTGATTATTCTGGTCTCAAGAGCTCTTTAGTCAACAGGCGATGACTTCTGCCAGGACTGAGTTTTCCCTTTAAGGCAACAGTTTCCCTTCTGGCCCAGGGTGTGTTTAGAAATGTCATCTGGGAGCTAGAGCCTCAGGACTCTTCCTCGGTTCCCTATTCTACTGTGGCTAAGCTGGTATACAAGTTGCAAGACAACATCCTCTTTACTTTCTGCTCTTCTCTCCTCAAGAGAAGGAGTCTCTTCAAGAGCTGCAAGTTGTGCTGCCTGGTGTTGAGGGAGAGGGTGACGCAAGCACTCCCTTGGCCACCCCAGCTTGTGTCTCACTATGTTGTATGCCCCCTAGTCCATTGGCTCCCAACCTGGAAGAGCACCAGGACTTGCCCGGGAATTGCGGTCCTTGTGGCCTCGACTGCCTTTCAAGTTTATCTAAGATCCTATGGCCCTTTAGCGTACAGTGGTGGGGCTTGCTGGAACTTAAGTTCCAACCACTGGGCTAGATAATTTGACTTTGTCTAAGGTTGGTGTAAATGCTCCCTCTATGGGCACCAACTGAATTCTGCCCCATGTTGCTTTCCACTCTGACAGGGCAGCACTGAATTCCAATGCATAGTCCCACAACCATTGTGCTCTCCCTCCAACAAGTGCATGCATTCTCTCTCCATGTGCCATGTGACCACTGCCGGGGAAGCGGGAGGGGTTGTGTAGGCTATTGGGGACTGTCTTTCCTACCCTCTTCAGTGCCTCTTTCTTTAATATGATGTTATAATCAAACCAAGTACTCTGATTGCTTTCTTAATTTTTGGTTCTTAGGACAGTGTATTTTTGTGTAGATAGTTGTTCAATTTTGTATTCCTGCGTGGGAAACAATTGTGGGAGGCTTCTATTCAGCCACCTTGCTCTACTTCCCCCTCCAACTGAGGTTTCATATAAATTTGAATATCAGCTTATTAATTTTCACAACAAACTTGTGACTTTTTAGGGGGAGGGATTTTATTGACTCCATAAATCAAGTTGGGAGGAAATGATATATTAACAAAATCAAGACTCCAGCCTATGAACATGTATATTCATGTTCATAAGTATATTCCTGTATTTAAATCAGTTTTTAAAAAATTTCTCAGAAAAATCTTCTAGTTTTTAGTGTAAAGACCTTACACATCTTTTTAAAGATTTATTTCTAGGTATCTGATTATTTTTGGAAGATATTTTGTTTTAAAAATTTGTACTTACTCTCCTGATCTAGATAAATGAAATTGATGTTTATATTTTCAACTCCTACCAACCTCCTTAAAACAGCTATTAATTCAAAACTTTTGTAGATACTTCTGGATTTTTTCATTTCTGATCCGTATACCTTTCCTTTCTTTCTTGACTTATTATGCTGATTAGGATCTCTAGTATGACATCAAATAGAAGTATTGCTAACAGATATCTTGTTCCTGATCTCAGGGGAAATTTTTAAAATAATTTAACAATAATTATGATGTTTGCTGTAGGATTTTTGTAGCTACTATTTATTCAGATTGAGGAAGTTCCCTTGTCTTCTAAGTTTGCTAAGAGGCTTTCTTTTTTTTTTTAATCACAATTGAAAGTAGAATTTCATTAAATGTCTTTTCTGCATCTAGTGAGGTGATCATATGATTTTCTACCCTTTTTTCCTGTTAATATAGTAAATTATAAGTTAAATGAATTAATTTTCCATAAGCTTCATGTGGTTGTGATATATTAGCATTGTTAAATATCACTAAGTTAGATTTACACACACACACACATTATTAATGTGATTTTTATTTCTTGAAGTGTCTTTTACAAGTTTTCATTTTGCTGGCTTCATAAAACAAGATGGGAAGTGTTCCATGTTTTCTCTCTCTTTTTTTTTTTTTTTTTTTGGAAGCATTTGCGTAAGATTAATATTATTTACTCTTCAAGTGTTTGAAACACTTTGTCAGTGAAGCCATTTAGGCCTGGAGTTTTACTTTGTGGGGAGGCTTTTAATAACAGTGTTTTTTTCTTTCGTAGATCTAGGACTATTTATTTTTGTGTCAATTTTGTTGAGTTCTGTTTCTTAAAGAATTTGTCCACTTTCTCTAAGGCTGTTTATACCCTAACTCCCTTGCTCTTCTTTTCTTAGGTCCCCCAACTACACTTATATTAGTCTTTCCCACTATTTTATACACACACACACACACACACACACACATATATATATATATATCTTACAACCTTTTCAGGAATGTCAATGCTTTTTACTTCTACACTTCATTCTAGATACTATCTCGTGCACTAATTCCATTTTCAACCTTGCCCAATCTGCTGTTAAATCCATCTGTTGAGCTCTTAATTTTAGCTATTGTATTTTCTGTTTCAGACTTCCATTTGGCTTTTTATTGTAGATTCCAATTCTTTGGTGACATTCTGTCTTTTGCCGTATATTTCCTTGAACCTATTCATCACAATTATTTTAAAGTCTTTGTCTGATAACTCCAATATTACCTGTTTCTGTTTCTAGCCTCTCTCTTTTTCTCTTGCTCCTGTTTATTTGTATGTCAGTAAATTTTTACTGAATAGATCAAGAATGTGAAGGACTAGACCCTCCTCATCTCTGCCTATTTCTGACCCGAGAGATAAGGCCTGAACTGAGATTGAAGAGAAGATTTGAATTCAGAATGAGATTGAAGTTTTGATTTAAACTGAAAAGCTTTAATACCTGAAAAGAAGATTGTTTTAAAAAATGAAAGTGCTTATGCTTCTCTTATTGTTTTGTCAGAGTTTGAAAGAATACAACTCTTTGTCATATAAAAAATGTTTTTGACTGAATGCCCAACATTGTGTATGAAACATATAGAGACTCCAGATCATGGTATCTTCCTCCAGAGGATATTGCCCTTTCCTCTGTGAGGCAGCAGAGGATTAGATAAATGTAATTCATCTTGGGGCTTTGCTTACTGAAAGCTAATTTGCGGTCATTTTATGTCCCAGTTTATTTCTGGTTTACCCTCACTTCTAGGGTGTAGCTCTCTAGGAGTTCCAACTAAGAATCAGGGTTGTTTGTTGGAGCTCCTCCTACTTATAAGGTCATGAACTCCAAGTTTTCACCCTGGAACATTGTGAGCCTGCTTGCTTGCTCTGCTTTGTTGATGCTTTCTGCTTGGCTTCTTACCCTAATTTTCTGCACTGTTTAAACTGTAAATGCCTCTAGAAGAACATTGGTCCCAAGCGCTAGGTTCGTTTCTCTGTCCCTTCTATCTCTCTGGGAGCTTGGTCTCTCAACATCTAGCTGCCTTGTCCACTGCACAATTTAATCTCCCCAGCCCCAAGAGGTGACCTAAAACTGCTCTGCTAAATTCTTTATCTCATCCTCCATGCCAAAAACATCCAGGAAGAAAATAAGTGTCCATGAAGTAAGCTCACCTTGATGAGCTCCCTTCTTTCTGGATCTAGTTTCTTAGTAACCTTCTTATTTCTTCTCAAAAGATGTTTATAAAAACCTGCCTTTTCTAGTTTTTCTTGTTAAAATATTCATTTCTGCTACAAGCTACTCAATCATAGAAGACATCTGAACTCATGATTAAAATACATGCATGCATGCGTGTGTGTGAGTGTGTGTGTATGTATCTCTGTTTATTTCTGTTCATTGATTGACTGGATATAGGAGTAATGACCCTGTAGTAGCATACATACCTAACACCAAGGTATTTGTTTCTATGCATCATTTCCTACTTAAATGAATCAGGTTTCTTTGGAGAAACTACTGATTTCAGTGAAAGTACAAGCACAATGTGAGCCTAGATATAAATATCTTGCTATACCAGTGATATAGTTTGGCTATGTCCCCGCCCAAATCTCATCTTGAATTGTAGCTCCCATAATTCCCACATGTTGTAGGAGGGACCCAGTGGGAGGTAATTGAATCATGGAGAAGGGTTTTTTTCTCCCTGCTGTTCTCATGATAGTGAATAAGACTCACAAGATCTGATGGTTGTATAAAGGGCAGTTCCCCTGCACATGATCTCTTGCCTGCTGCCATGTAAGACCTACCTTTGCTCCTCCTTTGCCTTCCACCACGATTGTGAGGCCACACCAGCCATATGGCACTGTGAGTCCATTAAACCTCTTTTTTCTTTATGAATTACCCAGTCTCAGTTATTTCTTCATATCAGTATGAAAATGGATTAATACAACCAGAAAGTAAGAAAGTGATCAGAGAATGATGGGAATATATCATAAGGACACAAGAAGCAACTTGAAGGGACACCCACTGGCTAAGTCTGAGATAATTTAAACACACAAAAAAATGATGGTAATAGTTTATAGTACATTGAGTTAAGAAAAAAAAATCACAAATTCATGCTAATATTCAAAGTAAAATAAAAGGAGAGGAGAAAAAAGAATTCCCAGTGTGTTTTTTTAAACAGAAGAATGCCAGCTACTAAGTGTAAAAGGAATAAAAATAATTAGAAAAGCAATATTTTTTAACACCCAAAGTAATAATTGGCTCAGGTAAGGATCATCAGAGGATGCTAATACGACTGGGCAAAATGTTGAAAATAAGTCTCAAAATATCACTCTACAGACGACTTTTAAAGAGAAAAAACATGCTTTCTCAATGGAAAAGTCTGGTGGTCACTACTTTAACCAAGTGGCAAGCTTGTGAGTGCCAATAGTGGTTTTACTTGATGATGTGCCTTCAGTATGATCAAGAGGAAGGTACACAGCGTAATTTATGTGATGTTCTTGCTGGAAATGTTTGATCTAAATATCATAGCGAGGAAAGAGGCAATTCTAGAATGTGAGGCATGATGCAGGACATCCTACCTGGACTCTTTAAAGAGACACTCAAATGCTCTGAGTGAGTCTTGAGTGGATCTTGGATTGGAAAAACAGAAGCCATAAAGGATATTTTGGTGGATGATCGAAGGAATTTTAGTAAAGACCGGATGCTGGATGATACTGAATTCATGGTGACTTTTTTAGGTGTGTTGATATTGTGGTTAAACAGAGGAATCAGTTTATTCTTGGAAAATACATCCTGAAATATTTTGCAGTGAAGTGTCGTGATGAAAGCAACCTACTTTTGTATGATTTGAAAACAAGGATGTATGGGTATGGATGTGTATTTAGATAAATGGAGTGGGTGGATCCAGATGTTAACAGTTGGTAAACATAGGTGAGAGGTATGCAGGTCTCGAAAATTAGAAGAAAAAAATTCTTGTATCGTTTTATTTTTTCAACAAAAATCCACAAGATGGCAGTAGAGGAACACGCTCAGAATGGGTTTCTTGTGGGCCTCTTGTAAGGTGACATTTTCTGATTTGAAAAGCAGGATGCGAGATCCAACAAAGGATTGTTTTTGCTTTGTGAATACATTTACATGTAATGTTATACAAAGGTATGAAGACAAAATGCCGTTTGACTGTATTATTCTATGAATTACTTTCATCGAAATAAATACCATTTTGTTAAATCTGGTCCATAAACTCCGGAAATGTGTCCAAAATGTTATGTGTGTGAGCATTTTTCTTTTATGATGAGAATAGCTAAAGTTTCTGCTAAGTCTCAAATGGGTCAATTATTGCTCCCCAAACTTAGAAGCTTGAGGGGTTCAAGAAAGTGGCACTAGATCAATGCCTTAACCACGTCAGAGCTGGTAGTAGTTTAAGCCATCTCTCTTTAATATGTGCTTTGAAAGTGAGTTTAGTGAAGTGCTCTGGCAGTGCTTATTTGTTAAATGGATTGATGTAGGAACTAGTAGATGTGGATGGATAGGCGTCAGAAGACCTGGGTGTGAATGTAGCACTTACGCCATCCTCTTCCCGAACATCCTTCCGCAAACACACACACCAAGATAAAATTGTAGCCAGCAAGATGTTTGTGGTCACATAAAACAATTCCCCACCAAACAAAATCAGTTGTTTGCCTGTGTTTCATTTTTCACTCCCAAAAGAGAAACAGCTTATTGGTCAATGGAGATGCCTGCAATATAAAACTTTCTCATTACAAACATTTGTGAAGAGTTCATATTTTTAGGGCAACATGAGCCAAGCTTGTAATTACAGGAAGCTTCTAGTCTACTGTGAGTGTCACCTTGCCTCTTATTCCCACCTCCAACCCCTGCCACCCCAGGAGTTCTTGGTTTGCATCAGGACTAGGTTTCTATAAATTGCAACATGAGCAGCTAGGTGATCACAGTAAGAGCCAAGCCACATAATGCTCTTCTTCTGATTCACTGGGCAGATAGTTGTCTTAGAAACTTACGTGTTGACTTGATTGTAAAATGAAATCCCTGTTGAGCAACTTGATCTGGCTATTGGAGTGGTATGGATTTTTTTAAAAGTGTAAATTAAGGGAAAATAAAATGCTCATGTAAAATATGTTGGCAGCACATAGTTGGCTTAAAGTGTCATTTACTGAGTTGTTACCATTTTTGCTCTCTCAATTTTATTAGTATTAAAAATTCATTATTGAGGGACCATGAGCTACATGCAGTTAGTAATATGACTGAAAGTGAGAGACTAAATAGTAAGATGGTCATGTATCTAGAAATAAACCTTTAACTTCTCTTTACCGCATTCCCCATGGAAATACCATGTTGTGCCATGTTGTTCCTTAAAAGATCTTATGTTCAGTAGAGAACTGGTGACACAAATAATGACACATTCGTGTATTGAGATTGTATATAATTGTTGAAAATAATGACATAGATTCATACATATTGACACGGAAAGATATCCAAGCTGAACTGTAGGAGAAACAGATCTAGTTGCAGACCTATATGTAAAGCAGAATACTATTTTGGAGTATACATTTGCTATTACATGTTCAGAAAATAAGATATGGGAGATCATATAAAAATTTGCTTAAAGCGATTTATTTAGGTTGTGGGAAAAGGAGTAGTATTGTAGTACAAGGGAACTTATGTTTTCTGTTTTATATGTTTTTCTGTTGTCTGGATTTTTTAAAATGAGAATGTAGTCAGAATAAATAAGGATATAAAGGGAGTGTATGTTGGCACTATCCTTTGAGACCTTCATGTGCCAAGTATAATTGTGCAATATAATCAGTTCTGTCATTCCTCTCGAATAGACAACAGTCAAAGAGAGCCAGTTAGTTAACTTATAAGTTATATCCCTTCCATATTCAAAGCTGTTTACAATATTAATAGACTGAAATGAAACAATAAAAAACAAATGTATAAACTAAAAAAGACAAATTATTTAGAAGGAATGAGATAACTCTTTAGAAGGAATGAGATAACAGGACATGGAATATGGAATGACTTCTCTACAGAATATAGCAAAAAGTTTACCTCTGAGCTTTCTGGTATCCAAGGGGAAAAGGAAAATATGTTGGCTCTATATATTTCTACCAAAGTAAGGAATGCCTCAAAGAAATTTATCATATGGCATCACATATGTGACACTGACATATTGGACAATTTTTTAAAAACAATTTTGCTCATAATTTATTTCATTGATTTATTTTACATATATGAAATAGAAAAATGATATTCCAAAGAATTATGCCTCTCAAGTTTTGGAGGAAATTATTTTTTAGAAATAAAAAATTAAATTCAAATTGCACAAATAAAAGATAAATTTAAACTCTGCTTAAAAGTAAATTTCAATAGAAGATTGTTGTTCTCCTTGAATAAGAAGATGAAATTGTGGAGTGAGGTTGTTATTTGTTTTACTTTTTTGGGGGGGGTTTATTTTTTAATTTTTATTTTAGATTCAGGGGGTACATATGCAAATTTGTTAACTGGGTATATTGTGTAATGCCGAGGTTTGGAGTATGAATGATCCCATCACCCAAGTACTGAGCATAATACCCAATAGTTTTTCAACCTATCTCTCCCTCCTCTCTCCCTCCCTCCCTGCCTCTTCTAGTAGTTCCTAGTTTCTATTGTTGCTATCTTTAGGACAATGGTTTTTTAATTGTATTTTTACAAAAGACACAGAGACCTTTGATTGAATATTTGCACTATTTACCCTCTATCAAAATGCAGTCAAAACATCAAATCACAACTCATTCACTGAAAACATCTTTTTGGGAAAACTGAGGAAATATAATCCAGGTACATATTTTCCTGATAATCCAAACACATTTTTTTTTCAAACCTGGCTGCACAACAGAATCAACTGGGGAGTTTTTAAAATTTTACTATCTGTAATCTACCATGAATCTTCAGAGATTCTCATTCCAAAGGTCTGGCATGGATCTTGGGAAACCAGCTATTGATGCTCTGCACATGTTCTGATGCAAATCCTGGTTCGAGAACCACTGATCTGTGATACACAATAGGCATAGCATGCCTTCCTCTAGCATATGTTTTATTTGAAGGCAAATAAGTTAAAACATTTTTGTATGAAAACAAACAGATGAATTATGGAACAGAATTCTAATGTTGCATTAGTTTCTGAAATAAAATATGAGCTTTAGACATTTGATGCATTCAAGGACTCACTTAGGGCTATATTCCCAGACTCTGTGGAGGTAGAGTTTATGATTCACTGCTATGAAATTGTTTTGGTGGAAAGGTTTTACAAAGCACCAAGGGAATTGTATCAGTCAGGGTTCAGTGCTTATAAAATCCTTGGAAAGGTTAGAAGATTGGAGGTCAGGAAACACACCACCATAACTGTGAACTAGAGGCTAAGAAGCTACCACTCAAGAACTTCTGCAACCACTGCTGTTAATAACACTACTTCTGCCCCACAGAGCTCAAAGCTGACTAGTAAACTTGACCAACAGTGGCCAAAGCAGTAGGAAGATGGCATTTTCCTCCTTCCCACATTTCAAATCTTGTGTAAGTGCATCTCACTGGACAAATGGAATTCACATCCAGAATTGAGTTGCAAGAGAGGCTGGGAAATAGAGTTTTTAGATTTTTTACCCCTGTGAAATAGGAAGGTGCATGGAAGAGGGTACTGAGGGTGCTGAGGGTCAAACGATGTTGTCAAGCACAATCGTGAATCAAAAGTGCTAAAAAGTTTGATATAATTGGCTAGGGAGGACACTGAGATTCACAAAGCATGGAGATGATGCCATCTCCTTGTAAAGCTGAGTGAAATACTCTTTCCATACAGCCTAAAATGGAAATTTACATTTTATCTCTTTTGTAGAAATTATTCTATAGATGACTCTGCCTTGAAAGATGACATTCATTATTGGCAGTGACATTTCAACCAAATTCCTTCAACTGAGTTTGTGAATCGCATTTTTTTCTAAATTAATAAATTGCTTATGAAAAATAGTTTCTTTCACTGTATATGCAACTGAATCTGAATTATATGTGAAATGCTATCCCATTCATTTTGCCTGGGGTGTGCATGTTCATGTGTGTTTGTGTGTGTGTGTATGTCTGCATGTGGACACTTTCTGGAGGGCTTTATTAAGCTAGGATATAAAGTGGTTATTTCTCTGATTGTCCACACATAGGTCATCATTCAAGGGTAGCTTTAACCTGACAATGATTCTATTGACCTGGAGTCAGAAGGGGTGCTTCTCTGAGGGAATCTCAGTAATAATAGGTACTTATCGAGTACCTGTTCTCTGCCTAACTTTGTGCTAAATGCTTTACATGTAGTGTTTCCCTTATCCTTATGACAATTATTTGAAGTATATATTACTATTCCCATTTTGCAGGTGAGGAAATATGCACAAAGAGGTCAAATATCTTTCTGAGTTGACAGAGCTTGTAAGTGGTATAATCGGAATGCGAATGCAGGTGTTTGATGCCAAAGGTTCCATTAACTTAGGTGACATTGAAGAGAACCTCAGGAGATTACTTGTGGAACTACTGAAGCCTCTTTTCCACTTTACTCTTATCACCTTAGCCCCTATATTTTGGCTGAACCATACTTAGTAGGGTAACTGAGTTTAAGAGGGGAAGAGAGCATTTTTAGCACAAGCTGAGATACCCACGAATGCAGACAGAAGAAAAACTATGGTCATTGAATCAACTGTTCCAGAGCAGACATAAGACAACCCTCTCATCTTCCCTCCTTTCAAAGCCATTCAGCAGTATTAAATTGTGGAGTGGGATTATAGTACGTAATGTAAATTCCTATAATGCTTTGAGTTTAGATGGTGAAAGAAAATAATAATGTGGGAGAAAAAACATGCATTTGTCCACTGCCTTGTGTGAACTAGGAAACTTTTCTCAGAAAAGATTGAAATATGGGATTTTTTTTTGCTGTAACTGGACTGATGGCAACAGAATTGAAATTATTTCTTCTCATTCTTTAACTTATTACCCCCAATTGCATCATTCCAGTTTTATGTGTGGGACTGGATCATACACAGTAAAAGTAAGTGGGAAGGGAGCACTTTCCATCCAGTATAAAATAGCCAACTCAACAATAAACTAAGCACAGTTGCTCTTATCACACAGACATTTCACACAGTGTTTATCAAAAAAGACGCCATCAATATTTTGGGAGGGACTGGTTTTCATTGTGCAGAGCTGTCTTAGGGAAATTGTTTAGGGTCTCTGACTTTAGGGTACTAAGTGTCAATAGCCTAACTCCATCTTCTGGAGAAGCAGGATAGGTGAGGGCTCTGCCTCATCCATGGCATGATTGAATAGGGAATGTTGCTTGCCTGTGGACATTTCTTTATGGAAATTGCCTGAAACACAGACAAGTAATTTGCTCAAATTGGCATAACCAGATGAAAATACAGGATGCTTGGTTAAATTTTAATTTCAGATAAACAATGAGGAATTGTTTTGTATATGTCCCTAGATTTTAACTGGGTGTCCTGGATTTTTATTTGCTAAATCTAACAAATAATCAGGCAACCTTAGCCCAAAGTCAATTGGCAGATCCATGACTCAATAAGTGGTAGATCCATGACTTGAAGCCAGGTCTGTTTAGTCTGACGTCAGACCCTGCGTGCTTTCTACTGTTCTTTACTGCTTTCTACACTTGAGCAACTTTCATGCACAAAAATCATGCCCTGGAAGATACAAAGATGAAGCATAATCCATGCCTTCAAATTATTTGGCTTTTCCAGGACAAGAAAAGATAATTTGGGGAGAAATGTGTATTAACACTATCTTCTTGAGAGCCTACTATATGATGAACATTGAATCAATTTATATTCTAGGGGAATTTTAAAAGTTTAAACAAGGAACATATGTTATGCCTTCCTCTGAGAAGTCTTGTTAAAGCATTCAGGTTGTTTTATAGGGTGATATATCTATAAAGGAAGCACCATGAGAGGCTCTCCCTTAATGTAACTTCCTATTCTTATTTCTCCTTTGGTTCGAGAGGTAGCTGATTAGGAAGCTCAACCAAGGTTAGAGCTTCAGTTAATTAATGGCTTTCATATATTGAGCATGGAGGCCCTAAAGATAAGAATACAGCTTAGATCCTAGTAGGTTTCTTGAGCTAATGAAGTCTTTACTAAAAATTCTCAGGACTCTCAAAACTGAAAAAAGCACTTTTAAACATTAACGCATTTATCTTCCTATTTGCCTTCATTAATGAGATTGTGTATATAAAAGTGCTTTGCAAACTGTAAAAGATATTTAATTGAAATAACTATGAAATAATATTTTGTGATCTGTTTTGAACATGAATAAACAGACATCAGAAAGCTCAGAGTTACAGAGGAGCAAACAAATATGTAGATGGTATCATCCTGCATGTATATTTTTGCAACTTGCCTTATTTACCCGACATTGTTTTTGAGATTTATTTGTGTTGATACATTTAGATCTAACCAATTTATTTTAACTTCTCTATGGTATTCTATGATATTAATAAACCACAGTGATATTTATCAATTCCCCTGCTGAAGGATGATTAGATTGTATTCACTATCCATTTTGCTATTGCAAATGGTACAACAGTGAATAGTACTGTAATGCACGTATGTGTCTTCTTGTGAACATGTGTAAAAGTTTTCTTAGGATCGATACCTGGAGGTGGTAAGTTTGATATTAGCTATGCAAATTAAAAATTTCCCTATATGATATTGTATATTGTTTATGAAACATACAGAGAAAAGAATAAGAACATTCATTGAGGCCAGGCACAGTGGCTCACTCCTGTAATCCTAGCACTTTTGGAGCTCAGGAGTTTGAGACCAGCCTGGACAATATGCCAAAACCTCATCTCTACAAAAAGTACAAAAATTAGCCAGACGTGGTGGCATGTACCTGTAGTCCCAGCTACTTGGGAGACTGAGGTGGATCTCTTGAGCCCGGGAGGTCGAGGCTGCAATAAGCCATGATTGCACCCCTGCACTTCAGCCTGGGTGACACAGTAAGAACTTATCTCAAAAAAGTAAAACCTAAAACAGACCATTTATTGAAATGATACACAGCAACTTCAGTAGAGTGGTTATTCTAAGGAGAGAAAGGTAGGAAAAACGTGGGAGGGGTTTGGAGCTCAAGCTCTAACATTTTATTTTGATTCCATTTTACTTTATTTTTATTTATTATTATTATTATTATACTTTAAGCTCTAGGGTACATGTGCACAATGTGCAGGTTTGTTACATATGTATACATGTGCCATGTTGGTGTGCTGCACCCATTAACTCGTCATTTACATTAGGTATATCTCCTAATGCTATCCCTACCCCCTGTCCCCTCCCCACAGTAGGACCCGGTGTGTGATGTTCCCCTTCCTGTGTCCAAGTGATCTCATTGTTCAATTCCCACCTATGAGTGAGAACATGCGGTATTTGGTTTTCTGTTCTTGCGATAGTTTGCTGAGAATGATGGTTTCCAGCTGCGTCCATGTCCCTACAAAGGACACGAACTCAAACAGATATTCCCTTTATTTATTTATTTTATTCATCCTCCTCCCTCTAACCTCCTCTTCCTGGCTTCTGGTAACTGGTAATCTACTGTTTGTCTTCGTAAGATCTACTTTTTTTTAGTTCCCACATATGAGTGAGAAAATGAAATATTTGTCTTTCTGTGCCTGGTTTATTTCACTTAAAATGTCCACCAGTTCCATTCATGTTGGTGCAAATGACAGGATTTCATTCTTTTTTTATGACTAAATAGTTTTCCATTGTGTATAAATACCACATTTTCTTTATCCACTCATCCATTGATGGATACTAAAGTTGATTCCATATCTTTGCTATTGTGAGTAGTGCTATAATGAAGTTGAAGCTTAGATGTCTCTTTGATATACTAACTTCATTTATTTGGGGTATGTACCCAGCAGTGGGATTGCTGGACCATGTGACAGTTCTGTTTTTTAGTTTTTTTGAGGAATGTCCATACTGTTTTCCATAGTGGTGTACTAATTTACATTCCCACTAACAGCATATGAGGGTTTCCCCTTTCTTCACATCCTCGCCAGCATCTGTTATTCCTTGTTTTGTAATAAAAGCCATTTTAACTGGGATGAGATAATATCTCCTTGTGCTTTTGATCTGCATTATTCTGATGATTAGCGATGTTGAGATACACCTGTTTGCTATTTGTATGTCTTCTTTTGATTAATGTCTATTCAGATCTTTTGCCCATTTTTTAATCATATTATTTGTTTCTCTGCTATTGAGTTGTTTGAGTTTCTCATATGTTCTGGGTATTAATCCCTTACCAAATGGATAGATCGCAAACATTTTCTCCCATTCAGTGGGCTATCTCTTCACTTTGTTGATTGTTTTCTTTGTTGTGCAGAAGATTTTTAGATTAAAGTGATCCCATTTGCCTATTTTTACTTTTGTTGCCTGTGCTTTTGAGGTCTTACACAAAAACTTTACCCAGCCCAATGTCCAGGAGTGCTTTCCCAATGTTTCTTTCTAGTGATTTCACAGTTTGAGGTCTTAGATTGGAGTCATTAATACATTTTGAATTGATGTTTGTGTATGGTGAGAGATAGAGGTCTACTTTCATTCTTCTACATATGATTTTTCAAATTTTCCAACACCATTTGTTGAAGACACTGTCCTTTCTTCATTGTATGTTCTTGGCACCTTTATAAAAAAATAAGTTGGCTGTAAATGCATAGATTTGTATCTGGGTTCTTTACTCTGTTCTGTTGGTTTATATGGCTGTTTTTCTGGTAGTACCATGCTGTTTTGGCTACTATAGCTTTGTAATATATTTTCAAGTCAGGTAGTATGATGTTTCCAGCTCTGCTCTTTTTGGTCAGGAATGCTTTACCTATTTGGGGTCTTTTTTAGTTACATATACATCTTAGAATTGTTTTTCTCTTTCTGTGAAAAATGTCTTGATATTTTGATAAAGATTGCATTGTATCTGTAAATTGCTTTGGGTAGTGTATTAGTCTGTTCTCATGCTGCTAATAAAGACATACCCCAGACTGGAAAATTTATAACCTCCACCTCAATTGAACCTTGAGACAAGGTTCAATTCTTGTCTTCTGCATACCTGCAGGATCAACACCATGTAGAAGCTGCTAAGACTTGGAGCTTGCACCCACTGAAGCAACAGCCCAAGCTGTACCTTGGCCCCATTTAGCCATGGCTGGAGCTACTGAGACACAGGACAAGTCCCAAGGCTGCACACAGCAAGAAGGCCCTGGATCCAGCCCATGAAATCATTTTTTCCCTCCTATGCCTTCAGGCCTATGATGGGAGGAGCTGCCATGAAGGTCTCTGACATGGCCTGGAGACATTTTCCCCATTGTCTTGGTGATTAACATCTGGCTCCTCATTACTTATGCAAATTTCTGCAGCTGGCTTGAATCTGTCTCCAGAAAATGGGTTTTTCTTTTCTATCACATTATCAGGCTGCAAATTTTCCAAACTTTTATGTTCTGTCACCTCCTGAATGCTTTGCTGCTTAGTAATTTCTTCTACCAGATGCCCTAAATCATCTCTCTCAAGTTCAAAAGTTCCAGAAATCTCTAGGGTAGTGGCAAAATGCCATGCCACCAGTCTGTTTGCTGAAACACAACAAGTGTCACCTTTATTGCAGTTCCCAGGAAGTTCCTCATCTCCATCTGAGACCACCTCAACCTGGACTTCATTTTCCATATTACTATCAGCATTTTGGTCAAAGTCATTCAACAAGTCTTTAGGAAGTTCCAAACTTTCCCACATCTTCCTGTCCTCTTCCAGCCCCTCCAAACTGTTCCAAGCTCTGCCTGTTACCCAGTTCCAAAGTCAGTTCCACATTTTCAGGCATCTTTACAGCAGCACCCCACTTCCCAGTACCAATTTACTGTATTAGTCTGTCCTCACACTGCTAATAAAGACATACCTGAGGCTGGGTAATGTATAAAGGGAAGAGGTTTAATGGACTCACAGTTCCACATGGCTGGGGAGGCCGCACAATCATGGTGGAAGGAAAAGGAGAAGCAAAGCTGCATCTTACATGGCAGCAGACAAAAGAGCTTGAGCAGGGGAACTCCCATTTTTCTTTTTTCGTTTTTTTTTTTTTTTTTT
>NW_012122376.1:10393076-10394699 GCF_000951035.1 Colobus angolensis palliatus
CGATTCTCCTGCCTCAGCCTCCTGAGTAGCTGGGACTACAGGCACGTGCCACCACTCCTGGCTAATTTTTGTATTTTTAGTAGAGATAGGGTTTCCCCATGTTGGCTAGGCTGGTCTCAAACTCCTGACCTCAAGTGATCCACCCATCTCAGCCTCCCAAGATGCTGGGATTACAGGTGTGAACCATCGCACCCAGCTGGAACTCCCATTTTTAAAACCATCAGATCCTATGAGACTTACTCACTACCACAAGAACAGTATGGGTGAAAACACCCTCATGATTCAATTATTCCCACTTTGTCCCGCCCTTGGCAGATGGGGATTATTACATTTCAAGGTGAGATTTGGGTGGGGACATCCAAACCATATCAGGTAGTTTTGTCATTTTAACAATATTAATTCTTCCAACCCAAGAGCATGGAATGTATTTCTATTTTTTTTGTCCACCCTCATCAATTTCTTTAATCAGAGTTTTACAGTTTCCTTGCAAACATTTTTCACTTCTTTAGTTAAATCGATTCATAGGCATTTTATATTCTTTTTGGCTATTGTAAATGGGATTGTTTTCTTGATTTCTTTTTCAACTTGTTTGCTGTTGGCATATATAAATGCTACTGATTTTGTATGTCAATTTTGTATCCTACAACTTTGCTAAATTCATTTATCAATTCTAACAGTTTTTGTTGGAGTCTTTACGTTTTTACAAATCATTTCATCTGCAAACAAGGATAATTTAGATTTTCCCTTTCCAATTTATATGCCCTTTATTTCTTTCTCTTGCTGAATTTCTCTGGCCAGGACTTCCAGTACTATGACGAATAAAAGTGATGAAAGTGAACATCATTATCTTCCAGATCTTAGGGGAAAGGCCTTCAATATTTTCCCATTCAGTAAAATGTTAACTGTGGGTTTATCATATATGCCATTTATTATGTTGTGGTATGTTCCTTCTATACCCAGTTTTTTTTTAATTGTTAATTTTCGTGAGTACATAGTAGGTGTATATATTTATGGGGTATATTCACCATTTTCATACAAGCATACAATGTGTAATCATCAGGGTAAATGAGGTATCCATCATCTCAAGCATTTATCATTCATTTTGCAAACACATTATTCTCTTTTAGTTGTTATAAAATGTACAGTTAAAATGTTATTGACTACAGTTACCCTCCTGTGCTATCAAATACTAGATCTTATTTATTATTTCTATGTTTATTTATTTATTTATTTGTATTATACTTTAAGTTCTAGGGTAAATGTGCACAACGTGCAGGTTTGTTATATATGTATACATATGCCATGTTGGTGTGCTGCACCCATTAACTCGTCATTTATATTAGGTATATATCCTTATGCTATACCTACCCCCTACCCCTTCTCCACAATAGGATCCGGTGTGTGATGTTCCCCTTCCTGTGTCCAAGTGATCTCATTGTTCAATTCCCACCTATGAGTGAGAACATGTGGTATTTGATTTTCTGTTCTTGCGATAGTTTGCTGAGAATGATGGTTTCCAGCTGCGTCCATGTCCCTACAAAGGACATGAACTCATCCATTTTTATGGCTGCATAGTATTCCATGGTGTATATGTGCCACATTTTCTTAATCCAGTCTGTCACT
>NW_012122376.1:10398455-10399015 GCF_000951035.1 Colobus angolensis palliatus
ATTCCTGGATATCCTTGTTAACTTTCTGTCTCGTTGATCTGTCTAATGTTGACAGTGGGGTGTTAAAGTCTCCCATTATTATTGTATGGGAGTCTCTGGGTGCTCCTGTATTGGGTGAATATATATTTAGGATAGTTAGCTCTCACTGATGAATTGATCCCTTTACCATTATGTAATGACCTTCTTTGTCTCTTTTGATCTTTGATGGAATAAAGTCTGTTTCATCAGAGACTAGGATTGCAACCCCTGCTTTTTTTATTTTCCATTTGCTTGGTAGATCTTCCTCCATCCCTTTATTTTAAGTCTGTGTGTGTTTCTGCATGTGAGATGGGTCTCCTGAATACAGCACACTGATGGGTCTTTACTCTTTATCCAATTTGCCAGTCTGTGTGTTTTAATTGGACCATTTAGTCCATTTACATTTAAGGTTGATATTGTTATATGTGAATTTGATCCTGTCATTATGATATTAGCTGGTTATTTTCCTCGTTTGTTGATGCAGTTTCTTCCTAGCATCGATGGACTTTACATTTTGGCATGTTTTTGAAATGGCTGGTACC
>NW_012122376.1:10400151-10403916 GCF_000951035.1 Colobus angolensis palliatus
TGCAGAAGATAGAGTATTGCTGAACAGCGAATGTTGCTATCTGATTCTTGCTCAGGAAGTTTCGTCTCAGGGGTGTATCCAGCCGTGTGAGGTGTGAGGTGTCGGTCTGCACCTAGTGGGGGATGTCTCCCAGTTAGGCTACTTAGGGGTCAGAGACCCTCTTGAGCAGGCAGTCTGTCCGTTCTCAGATCTCAGCCTCCATGCTGGGAGATCCACTGCTCTCTTCAAAGCTGTCAGACAGGGACATTTACCCCTACCAAGGTTTCTGCTGCTTTTTGTTTAGATATGCCCTGTCCGCAGAGGTGGAGTCTACAGAGGCAGGCAGGCCTCCTTGAGCTATGGTGGGCTCCACCCAATTCGAGCTTCCCAGAGGCTTTGTTTACCTGCTTATGCCTCAGCAATGGCGGGCGCCCCTCCCCCAGCCTCACCGCCTCCTTCACTCCATGACCACCCTAACTATCCTTCTCACCTCTTGTAACCATCATTCTACTCTTTGTCTTCATGATTTCAATTGTTTTAATTGTATTATTTTTTAATTTTTGTGGGTACTTAGTAGGTGTATATATTGATGGAATGCATGAAACGTTTTGATACAGGCATGTGATGTGAAATAATCACATCATGGAGAATGGGGTTTCCATCCCCTCAAGCATTTATCCTTTGTGTTACAAACAATCCAATTACACATTTTAAATTATTTTAAAGTCTACAATTAAGTTATTTTTGACTATAGTCAGCCTGTTCTGCTATCAAATAGTAAGTCTTATTCTCTCTATTTTTCTGTACCCATTAACTATCCCCACCTCCTCCTCAGGACCCCACTACCATTCCCAGCTTCTGATAACCATCCTCCTACTCTTTATCTCCATGAGTTCAATTGCTTTCAATTTGCAAGAAAGTAGTGAGAATATGCAAAGTTTGTCTTTCTGTGCTTGGCTTATTTCACTTAACACAATGACCTCCAGTTGCATCCATGTCATTGCAAATGAAAGAATCTCATTATTTTCTATGGCTGAATAGTACTCCATTGTGTATATGTACCACATTTTATTTATTAATTTGTCTGTTGATGGACACTTGGATTGCTTCCAGGTGAATGTTGCTATTGTGAATAAACATGGGAGTGCAGATATCTCTTCGATGTACTGATTTCTTTTTTTTTTGGTAAATACCCAGCAGTGGAATTTCTGGATCATATGGTAGTTCTCCATAGTGATTGTACTAATTTACATTTCCACCAACAATGTATGAGGGTTCCCTTTTCTGCACATTTTCACCAGCATTCATTATTACCTGTCTTTTGGATAAAAACCATTCTAATTGTGGTGTGATTATTTTATATCAATGTTTTCTTTTAGTACTTTTATAGTCTGAGGTCTTAGATTTAAGTCATTAATCCACTTTGATTTGATTTTTGCATGGTGAGGGATAGGAGTCTAGTTCCATTCTTCTATATACAGATATCCAGTTTTCCCAACACCATTTACTGAAGAGACTGTCCTTTTCCCATTGTATGTTCTTGGCACCTTTGCTGAAAATGAGTTCGCTGTAGATGTATGGATTTATTTTGAGTTCTTTATTGTATGCCATTGGTCTCTGTGTCTGTTTTCATTGTGGTATCATGCTATTTTGTTTACCATAACTCTGTAGTATAGTTTGAAGTCAGGCAATGTGGTTCTTCCAGTTTTGTTCCTTATGCTCAGGATAACTTTGGCTGTTCTGGGTCTTTTGTGATTCCATATAAATTTTAGGATTTTTTTTCCCCAAATTCTGTGAAGAATGTCATTTGTATTTTAATGGGGATTGCATTGAATCTGCAGATTGCTTTGGGTGGTATGAACATTTTAACAATTTTGATTCTTCTAATCCAAAAACATGGCATATCTTTCCATTTTTTGTGTGTGCCTCTTCAATTTCTTTTATCAGTTTTTTATAGTTTTCCTTGTAGAGGTCATTCAGTTCTTTGGTTAATTCATAAGCTTTTAATTTTATTTGTTGCTATTGCAAATGGGCTTACTTTTAAATTTTTTTTCAGATTGCTGTTGGCATACAGAAATACTACTGATTTTTGTATGTTGATTTTGTATCCTGCAACTTTAGTTGATTTGTTGATCAGTTCCAATAATTTTTGATAGAGTCTTAAGGTTTTTCCAAATGTGAGATCATATCATCTGCAAAGAGGGATAATTTGACTTCTCCTTTTCCAATTCAGAGAGACCTTTATTTCTTTGTCTGGTCTGATTGATCTAGTTATGACTTCCAGTACTAGTGAGTAGCTATGGTGAAATAGACATCCTTGTCACAGTCCCAATCTTAGAGGAAAGGCTTTCAGTTTTTCCCCATTCACTATGATACTAGCTTTGGGTCTGTCATATATGACGTTTATCATATTGAGGTATGTTCTTTCTATACCCAGTTTTTTGAGGGTTTTTACTGTAAAGGGATATTGAATTTTATCCAATGCTTTTTCAGCATCAATTGAAATGATCCTATGGTTTTTGTCCTTCATTCTGTTGATATGATGTATCACATTGGTTAATTTGCCTATGTTGAATCATCTTTGCATTGCTGGAATAAATCCCACTTGGTCATAATGAATGATCTTTCTATCATGTTGTTGAATTTTATCTGCTTTAATTCTGTTGAAGACTTTTGCATCAATCTTCATCAGGGATAGTGGCCTGTAGTTTTCTTTTTGTGATGTGTGTTTGTCTGGTTTTGGTGGTAGGACCCATATTGACCTCATAGAATGAGTTTATAAGTATTCCTTTCTTGTCTATTTTTCAGAATTGTTTGAGTAGGGATAATATCAGTTCTTTAAATGTTTGGTAATATTCAGCAGGGAAGCCATTGAGTCCCAGACTTTTCTTTGCTGGCAGACTTTTTAAAATGGCTTTGATCTCATTACTGTTCTTGGTCTGTTCAGATTTTGGATTTCTTCATGATTCAATCTTGGTAGGTTGTGTCTAGGAACTTATCTGCTTCTTCTAGGTTTTCCTATTCATTGGCATAGCATCACTTATAGTAACTTCTAATGATCCTTTGAATTTCTGTGGTATAGGTTGTAATAACTACTTATTCATTTCTGATTTTATTTATTTTGATCTTCTCTCTTGTTTTCTTTTTAATAGTCTGGCAGAAGCTTTGTCAAATTTACTTTTTCAAGAAACAACTTTTTGTTTTGTTGATCTTTTATATTTTTTCATTTCAATTTCATTTTTTCCTACTCTGATATTTAATTTTTCTTTACTTCTACTAAGTTTATGTTTAGTTTGCTCTTCGTTTTCTTGAGATGCACCATTAGGTTGTTTATTTTGAGTTTTTCTTTTTTTGATGTAGACACTTATAGCTATTAAATTCCCTCTTAGTACTGCTTTCACTGAATCCCATATATTGTGGTATGTTGTATTTCCATTATCATTTGTTTCAAGAAATTTTAAAATTTCTTTCTTAATCTATTCATTGACCCACTGGTTATTCAGAAGCATATTGTTTAATTTACGTGTGTTTGTATAATTCCCAAAATTCTTTTTGTTATTGATTTCTAGTTTTATTTGGTCATTGTGGTCAGAGAAGATGTTTGATATGATTTAAATTTTTTGAATGCTTTAAGACTTATTTTCTGGCCTCTTGTATGGTCTGTACTTGAGAATGATCCTTGTGCTGAGGAGAAGAACATTGGGTCTTGTTTTTTTTTTTATCATAATACTCTTTTATTTTATTTACTTATTTATAATTATTATTATTATACTTTAAGTTCTAGGG
>NW_012122376.1:10404346-10461302 GCF_000951035.1 Colobus angolensis palliatus
CTGCTATTTTGTTACTTGTTTTCTGATGGTTTTGTCATCTTGCTTCCTTCTTTCTTTTTCTCTTCTCTAATGAAGGTGACTTTTTCTAAGAATATATTTTAATTTCTTGCTTTTTACTTTTGTGATTCTGTTGTGTGGTTCTAGATTTGAGGTTACCATGAGGCTTGTGAATAATATCTCATAACTCATTATTTTAAACCGATAACAACTTAATACTTATTGCATAAATTAAAAAATCTAACAAATAAGCAAAAAATAAAAATAAAAAAATACTAATAAAATAACTAAACTTTAACTTCTTCCCCCTGCTCATTATTGGTTTATAGAGGTTTACCATTTCTTCAAGGTTTAATCTTTGTAGGTGGTATGTATCTAAGAATTTATCCATTTCTTCTAGCTTTTCCAATTTTTTGGCATATAGTTGCTTATAATATTCTCATGATTTTTTGTATCTGACCTCAGTTATGTCTTCATTTTTTGTATCTGAATTTATTTATTTGGGTCTTCCCTCTTTTATTTAATCTTAGCTAAAGGTTGGCAATTTCGTTTATCTGTTCAAAAAACCAAATTTTCATTTTGTCAATCTCCTGTGGTTTTTCTTTTTTTTTTGTCTCAATTTCATTTATTTCTTCTCCAATTTTTATTATTTCTTTCTTTCTACTAATTTTGGGATTGTTCTGTTCTTAGATTTCTAGTTCTTTGAGGTGCATTGTTGGGTCATTTATTTGAAGTTTTCCTTCTTTTTTGATTTAGGTATTATTGCTATAAGTATTTCTCTGAGTACTGCTTTTAATGTTTTTAATTGATTCTGTTATGTTGGATTTACATTTTCATTTGTTCAGGAAATTTTTAATTTTCCTGTTTAGTTTCTTCATTGATCCTTTCATTTCTTTGGAGCTTGTTCTTTAAGTTCTGTATGTTTGTGTAGTTTCTGAGATTCTTCTTGTTATCAATTTCTAATTTAATTCTATTCTAGTCAGAAAAGATACTTCATATGATTTCTATGTTTTAAAATTTGTTGAGACTTGTTTTTTTGGTTCAAGCTTGTTCTATGTGCTGATGAAAGAATGTGTATTCTGCAACAGTTTGGTGAAATGTTCTGTAAATGTCAGTTATGCTTATTTGACTTAGTGCGTACTTTAATTCTGATATTTCTTTGTTGATTTTCTGTCTGAATGAACTGTTTGCTACTGAGAGTGGAGTTTTGAAGTATCCTATAATTATTGTTTGTCAGTCTGTCTCTCCCTTTAGATCTATTCATGTTTGCTTTAGATACTTGGGTACTCTAATGTCAAGTGCATAAATATTTATGATTGTCATATCCCCTTGTTAAATTGACTTGTTTACATAGTGATTTTATTTGTCTCTTTTTGTAGTCTTTGACTTTCAGCTTATTTTATGTGGTATAAGTCTAGCTTCTCCTGCTTTGTTTTGGTTTCAAGTTGCATGAAATATCCTTTTCTACCCCTTCACTTTCAATTTACATGTGTCTTTATAGACAAAGTGGGTTTTTTTGTAGGCAATATCTAGTATTGTCTTGTTTCTTTATCTATTCAGCCATTCTATGGCTTTTAATTTGAGAATTGAGACCATTTATATTCAGTGTTACTATTGATAAGTATAGACTTTGTACTGTCATTTTGTTGCTTGTTTCCTGGTTATTTTGAGACTCCTCTCTTCTCTTCTAGTTTTATTACTGTCTTTCCTTGTGGTTCAATGATTTTCTCTGGTGGCATGCTTTAATTTGTTGCTTTTTATTTTTACTGAATCTATTATAGGTTTTTCCAGTGTGTTTACCATGAGGCTTACGAAAACCATCTTTTAGATATAACAAGTTATTTTAAAGAGATGACAGCTTAGATCATAAAGAAAAGAATGGAAACAAATAAACAAACAAATAAACAAACAAAATCCCGTTAGAGTTTTAACTCATCTCCCTTCCCATTTAGACTTTTAGTTGACTCCATTTATGTATTTTTATATTGCTTATATCTTCACAGGCTGTTGTGCTTATAATTGTTATTGTTTTTGACAGATTTGCCCATTGAGCTTCATAATAGTTATGAGTGCATTGCACATCACAATTACAGTTTTAGATTATTCTGGGGTTGTCTGTGTATCCGTGTGTTATATATTTATTTTATGTATCGATTTAAATATTTATTTTACCAATGTGTTTTCTACCTTCATATTTTTTTTCTGCATGTTAGTGGTTTTTTTTTTTTCTTTTAGATTGAAGTACTCACTTTAGCATTTCCAGTAAGACAGGTCTGGTGGTGGTAAATTCTCTGTTTGTGTCTGGGAATGACGTTATCTCTCCTTCATGTTTCAAGTATAGACTTGCTGGATACAGTATTCTTGGATGGCAGTAATTTTTTTTCTTTCTTTCAGCACTTTGAAAATGTTGTTTCATTCCCACCTGACCTGTATGGTTTCCACTGAGAAGTTTGTTGCCAGACAGTTTGGAACTTCTTCATGTGTTATTTGCTTCTTTTCTCTTGCTGCTTTCAGGATCTTCTTTTAGTCCTTGACTTTTGTGAGTTTTATTATTAAATTCCTTTGGGTAGTCTTATTTGGGTCAAATCTGTTTGGTATTCTCTGAACTTCCTACACCTGGGTATTTATATCTTTCTCAAGTTTTAGAACATTTTCTGTTATTTATTTATTTATTTATTTTTGATTAAGATTTTTAGCCATTTTTCTTGCTTAGCTCCCACATAAACACCAACAATTTTTAGATTTTGTCTTTTCAGGTAATTTTCTCTATCTTGTGGGTTTTCTTTGTTTTCATTTTTTTAAATTTCTCCCCTCATTGTATATTTTTAAATTGCCTATCTTTGAGCTCACTAATTCTTTCCTTCACTTCGTCCATTCTATTGTTTAGTGCCTCTAATTTTCAGTTCAGCAATTGTGTTTCTAAGTTCCGAGATTTCCATTTTTTTAAAACTAATTTTAATCTCTTTGCTAAATTTCTCTGAAAAACTTGTGAATTTCTTTTTTGTCTTACCTTGGAGATTGCTGACATTCCTTCAAATTGTTCTTTTTAATTATTGATCCGAGAGTTCACATATCATTGTCTCCTTAGGATCAGTCACTGGTTCCTTTGTCTGGTTTGGAGAAATGATGGTTCCTTTTGCTGTTGTTTCCTGAGAATGTATGTCTGTGTCTTTGTGTTGGAGGATTAGATTTTTATTCTGTATTCTTTGTAGGGCTAGTTTTGATTAGGTATGTTTGCTTAGAGAGTCTTTGTATTTTACCTGTTGATATATATATATTTTTTGGATGAAGTCTCGCTCTGTCACTAGGCTGGAGTGCAGTGGTGCAATCCCGGCTCACTGCAACCTCCGCCTCCTAGGTTCAAGCAATTCTCCTGCCTCAGGTTCCCAAGTAGCTGGGACTACAGGCACACACCACCATACCCAGCTAAGTTTTGTATTTTTAGTAGAGACGGGGTTGCATCGTGTTGCCAACGCTGGTCTTGAACGCTTGAACTCAGGCAATCTACCTACCTCGGCCTCCCCAAATGCTGGGATTATAGGCGTGAGCCACCACACCTGGCCGATATTCTTATTTATTTTCCACTAGGTCACTGCCTCCTTTTTCTCACTAGATGGTACCTTGATTTCAGATTTGCCTCAGCATTAGTGAATAATCAGATGTCTCCCTGTCCTGAAATGGGGGAGATCCCTAAGGGAGTATCCTGGCAGTGTGGGAAGCCTAGCTAGGGATATGTGACCAGGAAACCTGTGGAATGGACCTCCACAACATGATGCTGCTGAATAGCATCTTTGGTTTAGTGTCTCCTTTGGCCAAGTTACCAAGAAGAGTTTCCAGGGCTGGGGATGGTAGTCTCACCTTCCCCTTTGTCTTTGGCTCCCTTCAGAGATATATCTCCTTTCAGGCACTCATGATGTTTCTTGTGGGTTGAAGTAGGGACAAGTGTCTTGCCAGGGAACCAAAGATGGTGGGGAAACTGGTTGTCTACCTTGATCTTACTTTCCCCTGCACTGAAACGGTGAGTCAGGGGAAAATTTTTCATTTGCTTGGTGATGAGTAGATTGGGGTGAGGAGCTTGACAGATATGGAAGTCATATTCTCTACTGTCTGCTTGAAGATGTTTCACTTCTCTGTGGTCCTGGTAACTGTCTCAATCTCATATCTAAGTTCTCGGGTATTGCTGATGACAAACTTGGCACTGTATACTTGCTTTTGGTTTTCTGTCGGGGAGGGGGGAACTGAAACAAGTTTGCTTCTACACTACTATTTTGAAATGGAAAGTCCTGTAACATTTTATTTCTTTAAAAAAGCAGAGAAAGTTCAGAAGTACACATGGCAAGATCTTAACATCTGTTAAATATGGGTGGTGAATACATAGGCAATATTATTTCCTATATGATATAGATATTTCATAGACAAAAACAAAAATACTGTTATATAACTAAAAAGGTATTTTGAAGGAATTCAGGACACCAGCCCTAGTATCTGACCTCTAGTTTTCACTCAGATAAAAGTTGAAGAGTGTAGGATTCCCTTTTCCTTTAAACCAGCTCAGAGTCACTTCCTGTAGTACCACCTCCCTCTATGGACCAACAAGAGGGGACTTGCTTGTTCACACCAAAGCAAAATGTAGCCCAAACATCCATAAAACTCCCCAAAACAATGAGCAAAGACTTCCTAAATAAATCTCTATTCAATCACATTTCATTCTCTCTGATGGAAATGAGGGCCCAGTTCAAGATCTTATGAGTGGTTTAAAATGGAGGCATGATATTTCTAAAGCTAAAAATGCTGAAGTTTTTTATTGGTGGTTTTTTGGTAATTGTAGTGACAAATCACATGAGGGAGCTATAGGCAAAGGGAACTAAAAGAGAGTGCTGGGGAAAGATATTTTGCCCTGGAGAAGTATACAAGAATTGTCTGAAAAATCTATCTAACTACCTCTCTTAGACCATTTGCTATTTGAGCAAGGACAAATGCTCTCTTGCATCTTACAATGGATCTGAAAACAGAAGGGCAACAGGAATCTCTTATGAATTCCCAATCCAAAACTCAAGCCAATGCAAATCCGTAGTGAAGTAGGAACCAAATCCTAAATTTTAAGAAAAGGCATTTTCCTCTGTAATTACATCTAGAGAGATTTCACTATTTGGTATTACTGGCCAAGAGTTGTAGGATGCATTACTGAAATCTGGAGCATAGCTATTTGATTAACAAATGTAATAATGTTAAAAGACAAGAGTAGAAACCCAAAGGCTCTATAAGTAGACAACAAGTATCACATTTTGTGCCTAATCAGGTTTTTCAATATTATTCATTACTTAATAATTTCCAAATATTATTCAATCATTAATTAATTATTGTAATCTAGTAAACTGGTGGGCTGTTTATTGTGGTTTGCTGACCAGAGTCTAATCAATGCAGAAGCTGTTTTACTTTAGATAAAACCACACTCACATGGAAATTTTCTGCTTTATATTTATTGCCATGAAAATTACCCCCCATTGCATTTCACAGATCAGATTAATATATCAATATTAATAACATAAGTAAGTTAAATTTTAAAAGGATCTCATCCAGTCTTCCAAACTAATTAACCAGCAAAGATTTAAATAAGAGCTCTGCATTTCCCTGTCCCTAGAACCCACACACAGCAGAGGGCTTTGTCCTTGTTACAAATCTGACCACATACGAGAAATTTGCTAAAGTGGCTTTTGTACATGCAGTGGCATCACTGGGTCTGGCCACTGCTGTGATTCTTTGCCAACAACTGCTATTGAACATTTGCCACCTTCCCTGCTGCTACTGAGGCTCAGGATTAGATGCGAGGACTTCATCTCTTGGCATGGCAGGCGGGAGCCAAGCAGCATGGCAGAAAGAGAAGAAACCTTTGAAATCATCAGTTTGAAGGCCCTGATTCAAATTGGCAAGTATGAAGGGGAGGGAAGTAAATAGGACTCTAAGTCAAAGGGCCAATGCTGGTCCTCAGAGAGAGAAAGAGAGAGCCCTTTGGGAGCAGGTTGGGTTGAGAGTCACTCTCTTCTGATAGGGAGCATATGGGAAGCAGACAAGATTTTGTTACTTTAGCATAAGGTTTCTTAACTTGGACGCTATGGGCATTTTAGGCCAGATACTTTCTGTTTTGGGGAGGCCTGTCCTGTGCATTGTACGATGTTTAGTAGCATCCTTGGACCTTACCCACCAGAAAACAAATAGCACACCCGTCCCCCTGTTAGGACAACAAAAATGCAGACATTGCCAAGTGTCTACTGAGGAGAATAATCACCCTGGTTGAGAAGCATAGCACACACTGACCCTTTTCGCAGGTTGCGTTTTGGATTTTGTTGCACCAAATGTGACCTTATCACCTGTTATTCGTTGAATTGTGACTTCTCCTAAAATATATTGAAGTCCTAACAACCATTACCTCAGAATGTGACCTTATTTTGAAATAATGTATTTGCAAATGTAATAAGTTAAGATGAGGTCATATTGGTAAAAGGTGGGGCCCTAATTCAATGTGACTGGTGTCCTGATAAGATGGTCATTTGAAGACAGACACACACAGAGAGAATGCCATGTGAAGACAAAGGCAGAGATTGTAGTGAACACCAAGGATTTCCTGAAACACCAGAAGTTAAGAGAAAGGCACAGTACGAGAAACTGCCCTGCCAACACCTGGATTTTGGACTTGGAGCTTCTAGAACTGTGAAACAAGACATTTCTGTTGTTTAAACTGCTCAGTTTTTGGTACTTTGTTATGGCGGCCCTAGAAAGCAAATATACCCTCCTTGCTAAAGTGACCTGTTAACAGTTACTTTGCAGGGAGACATTTTTAGAACCAGTACACTAAGCTCCAGGCAGGGATTTAGCCTTCAGGAGCAGTCCATCAGAGGTCTGCTAGGTCTCCACTAGCTAAGTCAGGTTATTCACCTGTTTTTAAATTCAATTAGTCCCTGAAATGAGATTGAGGACTGCTTTGAAAGACCTCAGGTTAAAGGTAAATGGCAAACACAACCAAACTCCTATGGTATGTCCATTACTGTCCATCCCTCCCCTGGATCTTCTCTGATTCTTTCACTTAAAAACAAGACTCGGGGGCAGTGGAGAAAGCATCCCATGTTAATCTATGAGAAACTAAAAACCCATCCACTCTTCCATACTTATTTGTCAAACAGTGGAAAAGTTAGTTAGGATCTTGAGTTCCTGGCACGTCTTCTTTCTTTCACCTGCTTTCCTCAGAAATGCAGCTCACAGCAAAAACTATGGTTCCCTTTCCTCCACATCTTCACCAACATTTGTTATTTCTTGCCATTTTGATATTAGCTATCCTAATGTATGTGAGGTGGTATCTTACTGTGGTTTTGATTTGCATTTTTCTGATGATTAGTTATATTGAGCATCTTTTCATGCACTGTACAATGTAGCCATTTGTATATCTTCTTTGGAAAAATATCTATTCATGTTCTTTGCCCATTTTAATCTCACTACTAAATCTATTTCCCAAAGAAATGCAATCAATATGTTGAAGAAATATCTGTATTCCCATGTTCATTGCAGCACTATTCACAATAGCCAAGAAATGAAAACAAACAAAGTGTCCACTGACAGATGAATGGATAAAGAAAATGTGGTACACACACACACAAACCCAAAATGGAATATTATTCAACCTTTAAAAAGAAGGAAATCCTGCCATTTGTAAGAATGTGGAATAATCTGGAGGACATTATGTTAAGTGAAATAAGCCAGACAGAAAGACAAATACAACGTGATCTCACTTATATGTGGAATCAAAAATGTTGAATTCATAGAAACAGAGAGTAGAATGGTGGTTGCCAGGCCCAGGGGTTGGAGATATGGGGAGATATTGGTCAAAGGGTATAAATTTCAGTTCTAAGATAAATAATTTCTACAGACCTGATGTACAGCCTGGCAAGTATAGTTGATAATACTGCATTGTATACTTTAATTTGCTAAGAGAATAAATCTTAATTGTTCTCACTACGAAAAGTAGTAACTATGTGAGGTGATGAATATGTTAAACAGCTTATGTTAACCATTTCACATGTATTTATATTAACACAGCACATTTTACATGTTAAGTGTGTACAGTCTTATTTGTCAATTTTGTCTCAAAGCTGAAACAAATTTTTAATAAAGTCAAATGAAGCGAAAGAAGAAAAATAAGTTTGGGGACTTTGGTATGTTCAGAGCTCCCTTAGCCCTTGGCTTCAGCATCTCCCTGGGTCTCCCTAGAGATTGGAGGTCTCTGCAGCCTTGAGTGCCAAGTCCAGGGAAGGCAGGCAGAAGAAAAGGGAAGAAGTGGGAGGCATTGGACCCTTGGAACTGACAAATGTTCTCTGTCCCCACCCAGCCTGTGGCCCAAGTCCACCTGCTTTCTTAATTTAACCCTTAGTCTGCCTTGGCAGGGCCTGCTGGGCACATAGCCAAATTTGCTGTTTCAAAGTGGAATAGAAATGGTGGTGGAAGAAATTATGTGGATCAAAAGCTTTACTTTTTTCCATAAAAATTGGGGAGTGTGAACACTTAACAGCTATCATTTCATATGTCCTTTTGATGTGCCGGGTGCTTCATAGACTTACCTCACAGAATCCTGGCAACTATCCTTGGGAGATAGATATTTATTAGACCTGTTTTCAGGAACTATAACTGAGCCTCAAAGAGGTAAAAGAGTTTTCCTGAAGTTTTCACAACTATAAAGAATAGAAGCCGACTTGAGTCCAAATTTTCCCTGTTATCATACTGCTCCTCTCCAGTGAACCCTTGCCTCTCCTGCAAGGCTTGGATGTCTCCACACTGTGGTAGGTGTGGTATGGGAAGGCTACAGGGTACCTGGATGTGGAAGGCAGAAAAATAACCCCACCAAAGACATCCACATCCTAATTTCCAGAACCTAAAACCATGTTGCCGTACATGGTATAAGGAGTTGAATTCTGTCCTCCAAAAAGATATATTGGTGTCTAACTCCAGGTACTCTAGAAAGTGAACTTATTTAGGAATAGGATTGCTGCAGATATGGTTAAGTTCAGATGAGGTTATACTGGAGTAAAGTGGACCTTAATTCAATATGACTGGTCTTTTGATAAGAAGAGAGAAATTTGGACACAGGGACATTTAGAGAGAAGGCTATGTGAGTATGGAGGCAGTGACTGAAATACTGCAGCTTCAAGCCAAGAAACACCTGTGACTATCAGAAACTGGA
The DNA here is from genome assembly GCF_000951035.1 of Colobus angolensis palliatus. Lineage (NCBI taxonomy): Eukaryota > Metazoa > Chordata > Mammalia > Primates > Cercopithecidae > Colobus > Colobus angolensis. Next base: position 10,413,570 of record NW_012122376.1, read on the forward strand.
AAAGGTAAGCAAGGATCCTCCCCTAGAACCTTTGGAGGGAGCACAGTCATACTGATACCTTGGTTTTGGAGTCCTAGCCTTCAGAAGCATAAGAGTAAATTTCTGTTGTTTTAAGTCTCCCAATTTGTGGTTCTTTTTAATGGCAGCCTTAGGAAACTAAAACACATGGCAAAAGGGACTTTGATGATATAATTAACGGTATAAACCTTGAGACAGGGAGATTAACCAAGTTTATCAGGGTGACCCCAATGTAATCACAAAGGTCCTCATAAGAGGGAGACCGGAGGATCAGAGCCAGAGAAATTTGAAGATGCTATTCTGCTGGCTTTGAAAATAAAGGAAGGGGCCATGAGCCAAAGACTATGGGTGGCCTTTAGAGGCTAACAAAAGCAAGAAAATAGATTCTTCTCTATAGCCTCCAGAAAGAACACAGCCTTGTCAACACCTTGATTTTACCCACTGAGAGCCATTTGGACTCCTGACTCTAGAACTGTACGCTAATAAATTTGTATTGCTATAAGCAATTAAATCTGTGGAAATTTGTTACAGCAGCCATAAGTGATGAATATACTCGAAAACCTGGCAGCCTCTCCTATGAATAGCATCTAGCATCCAGCTGCTCTCTTGGACACTAAGGTTAGAATGAGGACCTGCACTATTTCACTCACTTGTCTCTGGGTATATACTACCAAAAAGAATCAAATATGTTTCCAAATCAGATGTTTCTTCAGACACTGATATTAATGTCAAAAAATGTGAGAAAAGAAAGGACAGTACAAGATGAATGAAAATAAATGTGTCATTGTTAGTAAAACCTAATATGCGTAAAGAGCTTTACATTTTACAAAATACTTATGTTTTGGAGACAGGGTCTTGTTCTTTTGCCAAGGCTGGAGTACAGTGGGGTGATCTAGCTCATTGCAGCCTCCTGGGCTCAAGCTGTCCTCCTGCCTCAGCCTTCTGAGTAGCTAGGACTACAGGAGTGTATTACAATGCCCAGATAATTTTTTTTTTTTTTTTTTGTAGAGATGGGGGTCTTGCTCTGTTTCCCAGGCTGGTCTTGAACGCTTGGCCTCAAGCAATCCCTCCTCCTTGGCCTCCCAAAGTGCTGGGATTGCAGACATGGGCCCCTGCACCTGGCTCTAAAATACTTTCTTGTTTGATTTCATTTCATTTTCATAAGGGCATGAGGAGAAAGGACAGTGATCAATCTCATGGATGAGAAAACTGAGTTTCTGAGAGGTTAAATTACTTTTTCAAGGTCACAAAGGTAGTAAGTGGCAGAGCTGTGACTTGAAGACGGAGGTTCTAATTCTAAGTAGAAGCCTGTCCTACTAATTCATGCTTTCTCACAGCAATATAGTAATGTTTGTTTTAAAAATGAGTGTATACTAGATACAAATGTTATAGCCCATAAAACTCAGTTATACAGGTTACTTCACTGTTTCTATAACTGAAGCTTTTTTTTTTTTTCTTCAGTCCTGAATCTGCTGGATGGTGCAAAGTGTACTCTCAGTCATTTTCAGGTCACCAAAGTGATTTAAGGTCTTGGCTCACATCAGAATCCTCTTCCCCGTTCTCTTCCATGTACTGTCCCCTCAGTTATACAGGGTTTATACAACTTTATGGTGTGAGGAAAAGGAGGATGATGACAGCCTCTGCTGCAATGTACACCATGCACTGTTTGCTGTCCACTCTTACCTCCATGGAGCATCCTCTGAGACAGTTATATTCCCACCTGGCCTCATGCCATGTGGGCCATATCACTTTATCCAGCCTTGTCCCCTCCTTACAACCACATGACTCTTTTGGGCCTACCAGCTCATACTTTCAGGAGTAAGGGGAAATCTTCCTGCCGTCTCTTTCTCCCACACTATTTGGGGCTGTCTCAGAGTCCAATTTTGTCCCTGACATCTCTAGCAGTTTTCTGTACTGTTTCCATAATGTGGTAGTGCAAGGAACTCCTGTCAGGATGACCTTACTGTCATTATTTCTTCCTTGTATTCACAAGCTGAACTACAAGAGGAGAACATTCACATGTTTCTCTTCTCTATATCTCTTCAGTGACAGTCCTAACCTGAAGGCAGTGCTTGTGGAATGCTCTAGCTCTTTGGGTTTGAGGTACAAGGTTGTGTTGGTGTGGGAAAACATCAGTTAATAATTCAAAATATTCTCCCACCAAGTCATCTTAACTCAATTATCAATTATGTGGAGGTGCATTAGAGTTTGGAAAATTTTGTTATGACTGCATGTGAAAAAAATACGAATCTCAGAATAACTAAGTAGATTATATTTTACACACATAATTGAATGACTGTTACATCTTGGAGAAGTTACTTAATTTCACTTAGCCTCAGTTGCTGTCTATAAGATGGGAATTATCAGGATCAGATCCAGTTTTGTGGGGTCCAAAACTTATACTATTTGAGGGACCCTCTAGAAGAAAATTACAAAAACAGAATTAGGTATAAGAAGGAATATGTGCTTAACTAACACCCAACTAATCCAACTCTGGGGCCATAACAACCTCTGAATACCAGTCTCAGAATTGGGGAGGAGCTCAGAGGTAATGGATGTGAGAGTGTTTTGTAAACTGTGAAGTGATGTGGCTACGAAATTGGAACCAACTTTAGAATGGTCCATTTGATGTGCTACATAGGCATTCTTGGTTTAAGTAACTGCATGTAAGAAAATTTAAATTATTTCTTTTCTAAGAAACATTCCATGTTTTTCTTGAAAATTATAATTTGAATGTAAAAAAAAAAAGGAAACTAGTTAAAATGAGGCCTTTGAGCTAAAAGCTTAAAAGAGATTAAGCTGACTCTAATCAAAATTAGACTACTGTGAAATAGGTATAGTGAAAAGAAAAACAAGCAGGTTTGGGAAGGTGGCAATGCCTTTTCAAATAAACAGCATTGTTTCAGAATTGGAATATGATGAAATGAGCCTGGAATTGATAAATGAGATAATTGAGTTAAAATCTATCTTTACCCTAACTCACTGTGTCACTTGGAGTTGGTGTCTTATCTGATCAGGGTCTCAGTTTTTTTACATGTAAAATGAAATGATGATACTAGATAGTCCCCAATGTTATTTCCTGTTATTTCCTCATTTTTTTTTTTTTTTGGAAAGTGATAGCAAGTTTATCAACAAAGTAAAGGAATAAAAGAATGACTACTCCATAGGCAGAGCAGCCACTTCTTCATTGTTGTAAAAAATATATATATATAGATTACTTGAATAGTTTTGGTGTAAATGATAATTTGTAATTATAAATAATTTAAGGATACAACAAAGTACAAAAAGAAAGTTAGAAAATCTCCTTAAAAGTTCAATATTTCAAAATAACCATGTGAATATTAGATGAACATCATCTCAAATGGCTCTCCTAAACATTGAAGAATGAAGATACAGATATGTAGAAACCCCTTATAAAATGGGCTCATACCCTACATGATGTTTTTAAACAAAAACTACTATACTTAATTTAATTTGTATTTTACACAAAAGAGAAAAAGATCTAAAATGAAACTATCTTAATTATGACAATAGGTACAGGGAAAAAATACCTCATGAGAATTTTTAATCTGATAGTTCCTTTGTGTTTTCAGGTTGAATTCACTCCAGATGTGTGGTCTAAAAAATTTCAAACAGAGAATTTTATTTAATGTGCCTCCAACTTGGTAGCACTCCAAGGCAAATGGTAGAACCAAATACAAATCCTCTATGGAGAAAAGTGTCAATGAATTTCCATAGATAAACTTTCAACCTAAATGAGCAGCTCACAGTACACAAACAAACATGAAGCAACAACAAAGAAACAAGAAAATCATAAAACACACAAGGAAAGAAAGCACTGTAAGTAAGGACCAACAGAAGAAAAAGAAACAATAGAAACAACCCCTAAAGTGTTTTAAACACTGGTGTTAACACACACTGTTTAATGTGTAGGGCAATAAATTTGAAGATTGAAACTAAGAGGAGGGAATAGCAGATTTTTAAAAGAATTATATGTAATTTATAGACATTAACATATGATAATTGAAATTCAAAACTCAATGACTGTACTAGTTAGCAGATTAAACACAGCTGGAAAATGAATTCATGCATTCAAAAATGTACCAGAAGAAATTATCCAGCACATAGTTCAAAAAGACAGAGATGGGAAATATAAGAGCAAGCACAAGAGACATGGAAGATTGAGTGATAGGCCTAGTGTCATTGATGCATCTGTTGAAGATAACAGAGGAAAAGCAACATTAAAGAAGTAATTGCTGACGATTTTCCAAAATTACTCAAAGAAACCAGTCCTCAGATCCAGGAAGTCAAAATGAATCCAAAGTAGAAAAAATAAATCTTCATCTAGAGGTACTGCAGTGAACCGAAAGAATATCTGTGTTCAAGAAACAAGATATCTCAGAAGCAGTCAGAGAGAAAAGACAGATTACCAATAAAACAGGAATAGCAATGATGAATGACATTTAAACAGGAACAATTAAAGTGAGAAGGCAGTGGAACAGTATCTCCAGTAGACTGAGAGAAAGCAATTGTCAGCATAGATTGTACACACAACAAAAATATTTTTCAAAGTGAAGCAATTAAAGATATTTTCAGATAAATGAAAATTGGGTATCTATTACCAAAGGAAAAAACCACTAATGGAAAATTTCAATGCTACACTTCAGATAGGAGAAAAAGGATTCCAGCTAAAATGAAACATAAAAATGTGAGTGAAGATATTGGTTAATATGTGTGTAAATCTAAAGAGACACAAATGATAGAAAACAATAAAAACAATTTCTAATTTATGAAGTTAAAAATAGTCCAGAAGTAAAATATTGGACAATGATATCATTTAATATTTTGAACTAGTATGAGCCCTTCTTAACTCCTATGCTTTCTGGACTTAATAGTCCAAATAGAGGAATAGCTGAACTGCTGAACTGCAGTTTGGAACTACTATCTGTTGCTATGTGCTGAAACGATAGAAAATAGGGAGGACTCATGCGACCGGCTGCTCTTTGAACCCTGGGCATCCCTTTAAGCTGAGCTGGGCAGTTGTGCTTATGTTGCAGCTAGTCTAGCACTTCATCCTCATTGTTCTATAACTAAAGCTAAATGGAAGAATGGATATTTGGTTAGAAACGTAGAACTCTCTACCACAGCTGTATACTTACATCAAGTTGTAGCTGAGAAGGATGAGGCTCAGAGAGGTCACAAAGCTGATGGCTGACAGTGAAGGAGCAAGAGTTTGGTTTTACTGATTTTGAGTTTAGTATTCTTTCCTCAGGTCCATGTAATCTCTTTGTTGTTACAGCAGTTATTTTCCATTCATAACTCTTTGAAACAAGGGTGTTTAGAGGATAGCATTTGGATCTGATGTCAGGCACCTGTCTGTGGATTACGGAGTTATTTGGCCTTGGTCTATAGCCACCTGAAGGAGGATTAACTCAGGATCTCTGAGCAGATTAGGCAGTTTGAGATTCCAACTTCATGACTTTCAGTCCACTATGAGGGAGCCTCTAGTGAACTGGGAAGTAGTTTCCTTTCTCCCAGGAGTCACTTCAAACACTAGCTCTCAGAGGTCTCAGGCTCTTGTCTGACTGGGGCTCATCTGACCTTGGAGTAACCCAAGACTGTAGTTGATTAATTTTCAACAGAAAATCCTTTTAAGTTTATCTGTCTTTGTGGATGTAGGTCACTTATGTGGTGTAACACTAAAGCAGGGTAGCCTTGAAATTTTTAATAAGAGAGTTGACATTTTTCAGAGAGGAGAGCGAGAAACTAGTTGGGGCCTTAGGCAATCAAAATAACAATGAGAATATGGTGGTTGTAGCAATAGTTTCTGCTGGCTTGAGGCCAGAAAGCTGACTACAGGACTTAGAAATAGGCCACATGCAGATTTATCTTCAGGGATTTCAGGAAAGGGGTGCTCCAAGATGCCAGAAATATGACTGGCACATTTTGGAGATAATTAAATTGTCTATTATCTTCATATTAATAATAACTTGTTGGAAGAAAGAAAAGACTCCACAAAAGAACTTGACATTCTGATAAAAGGATTTGCTTACACTATTCAATTTAACTCTACATTTTTATGTCATGTATGAAGTTTTACTTAAAACAGATCTTGATTATATGTGCTTATTCTTTTAAAAAAAAAATCCTCCTTGCTGATTATTCATTTTTCTCCTACTTAGCCTAGATGACACTTCTCATAGGAAGGTATCAAACCTTCATATCATGAGAGATGTCCCTTTCCTGTGCTCACAGTTTCCTACATTATACACTATGATGTGATTGCTTATTTACTTGTCCATCCATATCCCCAGTGCCCTGCACCTGGCACATAGCAGACTTCAGTGACTATTAGTTGAATGGAAGAATGAATGAATGAATGTAGATACATTTTTGTGAGATTTTGTAGAAGAAAGAATTTGCATCTGATTGGGTGAAATATAAGATACTCTCTAAAAGATATATCATTAGAGAGGTTTAAAAATATGTAGAGTTTCATAAAGGGGAAAAGGCCAGAAGAATTCCAGACAAAGCAAAGGAAACATCACGAGTAAACTACAGACACAGGAGCAGTAAAGTATATCTATGTAATGGCCAGTTCAGATTGGCTAGATCTGTGATTCTCAAACTCGACACACATTAGGATCACCTGAAAGGCTTATTAAACTCTTAAAGTTACTGATTCAGTAGGTCTTTTGTGAGCCCCAATAAGTTGCATTTCTAACAAGTTCCCAGGTGATGCTGGTCCAGAGACTTTGAGAACTATTGAGCTGCAGAATAGTGTATTTGGAAGGAGTGATAGTAAATAAAGATGGGAAGATAGACTGGGGCTAAACTGTGGAAGGTCTTTAAATGATAAGCTGAATGTTTTGTTTTATTGGTAGGTGCAGGAGAATCACCAAAGAGTCTTGAATGTTGAAGTAATTTAATCAGAGCTATTTCTTTCTCTCTTTTTTAAAAAAATTATACGTTAAGTTCTGGGATACATGTGCAGAACGTGCAGGTTTGTTACATAGGTATACATGTGCCATGGTGTTTTGCTGCACCCATCAATCCATCATCTACATTAGGTATTTCTCCTAATGCTATCCCTCCCCTAGTCCCCCAACCCCCAACAGGCCCAAGTGTGTGATGTACCCCTCCCTGTGTCCATGTCTTCTCATTGTTCAACTCCCACTTATGCGTGAGAATATGCGGTGTTTGGTTTTTTGTCCCTGTGTTAGTTTGCTGAGAATGATGGTTTCCAGCTTCATCCATGTCCCTGCAAAGGACATGGACTCATCCCTTTTTATGGCTGCATAGTATTCTATGGTGTATATGTGCCATATTATCTTTATCCAGTCTATCATTGATGGGCATTTGGGTTGGTTCCAAATCTAATCTTTGCTATTGTGAATAGCGCTGCAATAAACATACATGTGCATGTGTCTTTATAGTAGAATGATTTATAATCCTTTGGGTATATACCCAGTAATGAGATTGCTGGGTCAAATGGTATTTCTGGTTCTAAATCCTTGAGGAATCGCCACACTGTCTTCCACAATCATTGAACTAATTTACACACCCGCCAACAGTGTAAAAGCATTCCTATTTCTCCACATTCTCTCGAGCATCTGTTGTTTCCTGACTTTTTAATAATTGCCATTATAACTGGTGTGAAATGGCATCTCATTGAGGTTTTGATTTGCATTTCTCTAATGACCAGTGATGATGAGCTTTTTTTCATATGTTTTTTGGCCGCATAAATGTCTTCTTTTGAGAAGTGTCTGTTCATATCCTTCACCCACTTTTTGATGGTTTTTTTTCTTGTAAAATTGTTTAAGTTCCCTGTAGACTCTGGATATTAGCCCTTTGTCAGATGGATAGATTGCAAAAATTTTCTCCCATTAGTCAGAGCTGTTTCTTTAGAAAAATTTGCAGTGGCCAAAAGAATGGCTTTATGGATGTGGGTAGTTGGGGATTGGATGGAGAGATTGTAGGTAGAAGGCCAGTTAGGAAGTGAGTCAAATATTCCAGGTTTTAATAAACCATTCTATATTGCTGAGATTTATCTTTTAAAATGTTAATCATTTTTGAATGGAAATCTTCTTAAAATATATTATATACTCTCTGCTTTCCTACAGAGAGAACCCTGAACATAATGCATCCTTTCGATGACTCCAAGTTATCATTCTGAATATCAGTGATTGCACTGGGTTGTAACACAGTGTGCTCTCATGGGTATGGAAGTGTAAAGAGCTTTTTGCCCAATTCTAAATGCCCTGGAACTGCTGTGAATTTTTAGTTTTGTGTCTTCTATTGATAGCATTTCTGACTCTCCCTTGGCAGCTCCTCTCTCCATTCTAATTGGCTGATTCTAATCTGCAATGGACTGAAAAACCAGATATAATTGTTTGTAATGTAAGAGTAAATAGAGTATGGGTGAAGTACTCTTCTATGAATAAAATCTATAAGCTTTGGGGTGTGAACTCTGCAACATTTATTTGGGCTGCTTACAGGTCTTTTGATGTTCTTTCTATTTTATGGCTCAATTCCAGGTAAATGAGATTGCCAAGAAGATGAGAAGTAATGTGTTGTCAGTAGGAGTTTCATGTCTTTTCTTTCCAAATCGTAATACTTGGAAGACTTATAAAAGCCATAATTATGAGTAAATTCACTTCCAGGGAAAGAGAAATAGCATTTTAAAAGACACATTTATTGTTTTCAGATCACTCTCCTCCATCTTCCCTACCCTGATAGTCATTTGAAGTTAGACTCTAGACCACAAATTATTTGTGATATTCCTCTTGAGAGGTCACCACAAAAGGTGCAGAAAACTTTCTAATATATGAGATGATAGTGTTTATTAAAGTGGTAAGATAAACTCTTTCCTTGGAATACTGTTGGGAGCTAGGAAGACGGGGAAAACCCCACTATGTTCATAGCATATTGAGTCTCCAAATAGCCTGCCTCTTTTCAAAGGAAGCAGAGTCCCACAAAAGTCTTCAGGTAAACTGCATATGGGCCCTGTGGAGTTTATTAACTTGTTTTTCAACAAAGTGTAAATGTTGCAGATATAAATACAGTTAGGGGAGGGGAGGGAAAGAGAGGGTACTAGGCCAAAATATTTATTATCAGTGACATTGTGAACCAATTAGAAAACATTTACTCGTTAGTTTGATTATATATATATGTATAATATGTGTATCTGTGTGTATATATGTGTGTGTGTATACATATATATAATATATATACTATTGGCAGAAGAAATTACTTACGAAGTTATCAAATTTTATTCTTGAAAGAAAAAGCCAGAAAACAAGACCACAAATGACAAAACATCCTAGTTAGAGCCCAGATGGCTGCATAAAATAAATAGCCATTTCCTTGATGGAATCATAGGCAATTTGGCTTGTGAAGCTGCAATTCCAGCAGAGATCCTTGAAACAGATGTTGATATTGCTTGTGCATCAAAACTTTCTCAAAGAGCAAGATGTTCAGGTAGCATGATAAACAAATAACTGGTACCTTCAAATTCTTGTTAGTGTCACAGGGAGACAGTGCTCCCCCAAAAGGATTTTGCCTCAAGATGCCCAGAGCAGAGCACACAAGGACAAAAGCTGGAGGAAGATGACATTTTTCTAGTGTTCTGTTACAGACGAAAGCAGCTCCCAAATCTCCATTTTGCTTGTGTTCATTTTGATTCTTCCATCTGCCTCCCTGTATAGCTCTGCCTCTTCAACGTCATGTCAGAGAGAATACTACATTAGCTGTTCCTTTGGGGAGGATGAAAGGAGTATACGGAAGAAAACGAGGATGATTAGGATTCTGGCAGATAGTGATAAGTGTCAACAACTTTACAACTGTAGGGAATGATAGAAACAAAGACCATAGTTGGAAAAAGAGTATGATGAATTTATGAGCTGGTGGCCAGAGAAATATGGCTAGAATATAGGGTTTGTAGAGGGAAAGAGAAGGTTGAGAAGAAACATGAGAAAATTGAGTGAAAAATAATGATTGGGGAACTTTAAACTCAATAACACTCTTTCAAGAAACCTTGTACTAGTAATAACTTTCTTAAAAATCTCCATCTGATATCTTATTTGAGAAAGAGTACTTGGATTTCAGCAGCTTCAAAAACATTCACCTTTAGAATGTACAAAAATACCAGGAATTTTAAAAGTAAGATGTTTAGAAAAATTTTAGTTATAATAATAAAAGGGGTTTTTTTTTTACAAACAAGGAAATATCATATGTTTTTTATATCTGTCCTGTAAAATATTCATCAACAGCAATAGAAAAGATGTAGATGCCTTAGATTAAATATATTATTATGAACAATTTTATACCAGTAAATTTGAAAATTAAGATAAAATGGACAAACTCCTAGGAAAATATAGCAAAATTAATTGAACAAGAGTTAGAAACCTGAGTAGTTCTATAACAATTAAAGGAATTCAATCACTAATCAGAAGCCTTCCCACAAAGAAAACTCCAGGCCCATATGGCTTCGTTGGCAAGTTCTACCAAACATTCAAATAACAAATAATTTCAGTTTTGAATAAAATTCCAGAGAACTGAAAATGAGTGGACATTCCCTGACTTACTTCATGAGATGAACACAATCCTGATTCTCATGGATGAAAACAATAAAACAAAAAAATATAGGAAAACATCATTTATTTCAATAAATGAAAAAATTCCAACCAAATATTATCAAATAGAATTCAGCAACATATAAATAGGATAAATCATTTTGACTGTCTTAGTCCATTTTGTGCTGGTACAACAGAATACCTGAGACTGGGTAATTAATAAAGAACAGAAATTTATTTCTTGCAGTTCTGACTGGGAATTTCAAGATCAAGTGGCTGGCATCTTGCAAGGACCTTCTTGGTGCATCATCCTATGCTAGAAGGTAGGAGGGCAAGAGAGGGAGAGAAAAGGGGCCCCAAATGCCCTTTTTATAATAAACCCACTCTGGAGATAACAGCATTCATTCATTCATTCATGAGAATGAAATTCTCATGACCTAATCACCTCTTAAATGTCCCACCTCTTCTTAATATTGTTAAAATGTTAATTTTATTTCAACATAAGTTTTAGAGGGACCAACCATTCAAACCATAGCAAAGACAAGGTACAGTGTATCACAGGAATACATGATTACCTTCATAAAATCCCCAAACAATGTAATTCACTACATTGACAAATTAAAAGAGAAAAATCCCATGATCCTCTCAATAGATGCAAATAAATCATTTCATAAAATTAAGCTTTCATCTGAAAATGGTATTTATTAGAATTATACAGTAGAAGTAGAGATGTCCAGAAAGGAAGAATAAGAACCTCCATAAATTTATCCCTCCATAAAATAAGTGAAAATGCTGGCCAGAAAATATGTCAAAATAAACTTTTTCAACCCTCTATAAATTAATCAAAGGCTTGAAAAAATTTGAGGGGCATTTGCAGAAGAAGCACTGCTAAGCCTGAGTAAGAACAGCAGGGACTGTGGCTTTTAAACTTCTCCTATTCCCACCTCCATCTCCCCCATGCTGTGGTAGCCTTGAAAACCAGTAGCTTCTTCACAATGACTAGGAGCTATGAAAACTAGTGTCCTTGCAACTACTGGAGAGGCACATCAGTTTTATAGCTCCTCAAAATATCCTATTCTCAAGAGAATTGCCTCTGTTTGAGATCCCTAGCAAAAACTCATTTTTAGGGCTTGTCATTACTTGACTTGATTCAGTGCTTACTCCTCAGAAAAATTCCTCTTGCTAGGATGTTTGTTGAAAATAATCAATGACAATTCTTCATCATCACAGCTACATGAGGCTATGATACCAGTTAGGGAAAACAAGAATATGGAAAAAAAAAACACAAATGGAAGATCTGGGAACTACATGTTAACATGGGGCTTTGAAAGCTCTTATACAAGTTTTATATCTAGAAGAACAGAAACATGTGTTGGACTGTGAGAATTCCTGAATTCAAACAAATGACATCACTTTTAGTGAGAATAAAAACAGGTATGACTACTTTGGAAGACAATTTGCTATTTTCTAATCAAGTAATAAATGATGTATAACAATGACTTAGAAAGTCTACTCCTATGTATATGTCCCAAATCAATGCACACTTATAGTCATACTAGAATTATTCAAAATTGCCAATAACTATAAATAAACCAAATGCCCATCAGTAGAATGTATAAGGAAATTATGGAATATTATATGACCATAAAGTGAATTAACTGCAGCCACACATAGCATAGATGAATCTTTCAACCATTATACTGAGAGTAAAAAATACATGCACCAAAGAAACTGAAGTGATTTCGTTTTTATAAAATTCAAAACCAGGGAAAATTATACTGAAATGTTTGAGACTGCGTACATATGTTGTAAAACCATAAAGAAAGACAAGAAAATAGTCACCATACAATTCAAGATGGTGACATCCTTTAAGGGGTTATAATGATAGGATACATAATGGGCTGCTGGGTACCAGCAATGGTGCAATCTCGGCTTACTGCAACCTCTGCCTCCCGGATTCAATCTATTCTCCTGCCTCACCCTTCCGAGTAGCTGGGACTACAGGCGTGTGACACCATGCCCAGGTGATTTTTTGTATTTTCATAGACACAGGGTTTCACGGTGTTAGCCAGGATGATCTGGGTCTCCTGACCTCGTGATCTGCCCGCCTCGGCCTCCCAAAGTGCTGGGATTACAGGCGTGAGCCACCATGCCCATTTGGGATCATGATTTTTAATACATATAACCATTGCACTCAGAATCCCACTTGTAACTCTTCTGATTTCTAGTACAGTTAAAACAATTTATAAAATGCTCTTGAGGGCAGCCAGAAAGATTACTGGAAAAAGCATTAGCATTTTTTTGGCAGCAGTCTCAAGGGATTCTCAGGGGGAAGATGTCTTGGTGTAAAGGCATTATTTTTAAGACACTGGCTTACACTAGCTATCTGATTTGCCATTTCTAACATTTCTAACGTTCAACTGCAGGTAATGCCTGCCTTTTAGTTTTTTGTCTTCAGCTACTAATTCAGTCCAGAAGACTGAAACGCAAATGAAAACACATTTTTTCACCATGCAAGCCTCTCATCAGGCTTCATTTTCTCAGTAACCAATCTGGCAGAAGATAAGTGTCTTTGGAGCATAATTTCATTATCATTCCTTCTTTTTACATCCAGAGAGAGAATTGTCTCTGGGTTCATGTTAAGTTGGAAAGGATCTCACACTCTCATACTCTCATATCTAATCCCTTGAAATCTGTACACCCATAAGGTTTTTTCCTCTTGATCTTCTGATAGGCACTGATTAGGTACGTGATGGAAAGTAACAGGGGTATGGGCATGATTATGGTCAGATATAAGATATAGAGGGCCAATCAACGAGCACCTTGTAGAATATGCTCTAACCTCACACAATGCTAGTCACTTAAACAGAATGCAAATAATCAAGCTGGAAGGAAGACAGGTCCTGGGGTAAGTATATATTCCTCACACCCATCATGGGTAGTCGCATTCTCTCTCCTTTTTTTTCTTGTGTCTGTGTGTTCTCATTGCTCAACTCCCAATTATGAGTGAGAACATGCGGTGATTGGTTTTTTGATCTTGTGATAGTTTGCTGAGAATGATGGTTAATTTCATGTGTCGACTTGACTAGGCTAAAGGATGCCCATATAGTTGATAATACATTATTTCTGGGTGTGTCTATGAGGATGTTTCAGGAAGAGATTAGCATTTTATTCAGCAGACTGAGAAAAGATCACCTTCACCTATGTGGGTGGTCATCATCCACTTCATCAAGGGCCTGAATAGAACCAAAAAGCAGAGGATGGGCGAATTTGCTTTCTGCTAGAGCTGGGACTTTTATCTTCTCCTACCCTTGGACATTGGAGGTCCTAGTAGTTGGGCTTTCAGATTTGAACTGGGCCTGTACACCATTGGCTTTCCTTGTTCTCAGGCCTTTTGGCTTGGACTGGAACTATAGCACTTATTTTCCTGGTTCTCCAGTTTGTAGGTGGCAGATAATGGTGCTTCTCAGCCTCTATGATTGCATGGCAAATTCTTCATAATAAATTTACTTCTATATATCTGTATATGTACAATTGGTTCTCTTTCTCTGGAGAACCATGACTAATACTGGGATATCCTAATCCAGTGGTTTTCCAGTTATGCTCTGGAGAGACCTCTTTCTGGGCCACTACAGAGGGGACTTGATCCCCTATTCTAGAGCAATCAAAAGAACTCTATTCATTTATTAGTTGAGGAAATATTTACTTTACATGTCCTATATGACAGGCATGAATTGTGTGTGTGTGTGTGTGTGTGTGTGTGTGTGTATCTGTGTGTGTATGAAGACCCATTGGTGAGAAAGAAAAGAACTTGAATTGCTTGGAGGCACTGAAAGGTGGCCCAGTATGATTGAGTGTAGAGTAGGGATAGGAAAAACGAGAGAGTGATGAGGCTAGAGGAGTAAGGGTCTGTTTTTTGTGGTGGATCCTGGGTTTCTGGACTCAGAAGATGCCCTTTTCATAGAAGAGTATATCTGGGGGATGCTACGGTTTTTTCACATGTACCTCAATAATCTATTCTCTCAGATGGCAGATATATTGCCAGCCTAATTCATATGGAAGAATATCTAGGATAGCGTGATATGCCTTTGATAAATGTACTTTTGAAAATGAGGTGGTGGGTGAACAAGAAGAGTTATAGATCTGTATCCTCCAAGTCCTTGCTTCTAATTATCTGGATTAAAAAATAATTAGTTAAAATCTAGCTGTTATTTCCAGAGATTCCTCCTGGAAATAATGTGCCAATGTGGGAATATGTTGCTTTGGAACAATAATACCTATCGTCTATGCGTGCTAGACACTTGGCCAGAATTATTTCATTCAATCTTCATAATAACCCTATGAAGTAGATACTATTATTATCCCAATTTTATAGATTTTTCAGATATTAACTTACCCCAAGTCTCATAGCTAGTATTTAGCAGAGCACGAATTTGAACTTAGGTGGTCTTGGCCCTAATGAACAGAAAAATAATTAAAGATAATATTATTTCAAAAATATAATTCATTGAAACTCATAAGCATTAACTATGTTAGAAACTCTTGAACTGCAGATCAGTGTGCCTAGTTTTTATTTTTAATTTCAACTTTTATTTTAGATATGGGAGTTAATGTACATGGGAATATTGAATGATGCCCAGTTACAGAGATCCCATCACCCAGGTAGTGAGCATAGTACTCAATAGTTAGTTTTTCAGCTCACACCCCTTTCCCACCCACCCTGCTCTAGTAGTTTGCAGTGTATATTATTCCAAAATTTATGTCCATGTGTGTCCAGTGTTTTGCTCCCACTTATAAGTGAGAACATGCAGTATTTGGTTTTCTGTTCCTATGTTAATTCACATAGGATTATGGTCTCCAGCTGCATCCATGCTGCTGCAAAGGACATGATTGTATTCTTTTTTATGGCTGCGTAATTTTCATGGTGTATATGTACCACTTTTTTAGTATACAATCTACCATTGGTGGGCATCTGGGTTGATTTCATGTCTTTGCTATTGTGAATAGTGCAGTGATGAACATATGAGTACATGTTTCTTTTTGGTAGAATGGTTTATTTTCCTTTGGGTGTATACCCAGTAATGGGATTGCTGGGTCGAATGGTAGCTTGACTTTAAGTTTCTTGAGAAATCTTCAGACTGCTTTCCACAGTGGCTGGATCAATTTACCTTTCCACCAAAGGTGTACAAGTATTCTCATTTCCCCGCAGCCTCACCAGCATCTATTGTTTTTGATGTTTTAGTAATTGTCATTCTGACTGGTGTGAGGTTTGATCTCATTGCGGTTTTGATTTGCATTTCCCTGATGATTAATGATGCTGAGCATCTTTTTCTACATTGGCTTCTTGTATGTCTTCTTTTGAGAAGTGTCTGTACATGGCCTTTGCCCAGTTTTTAATGAGATTATTTGTTTTTTGCTTGTAAATGTGTTTAAGTTCCTTATAGATTCTGGATATTAGAGCTTAGTGAGATGGCATAGTTTGCAAATATTTTCTCCCATTCTGTAGGTTGTCTGTTTACTTTGTTGATGATAGTTTCTTTTGCTGTGCAGAAGTTTTCTAGTTTAATTAGGTCCCATTTGTGATTTTTGGTTTTGTTGCAATTGCTTTTGGCATATTCATCATTAAATCTTTGCCAGGTTTTATGTCCAGAATGGTATTTCCTAGGTTATCTGCCATGGTTTTTATACTTTTAGATTTTATATTTTAAGTCTTTAATTTTACATTTAAAATTCTCGTTGCATTTCTGTCCACCTTGTTGAAGATCAGATGGTTGTAGGTGTGCAGTTTATTTTTGAATTTACTATTCTTTCCCATTGGTCTACGTGTCTGTTATTGTACCAGTACCATGCTGTTCTGGTTACTGTGGCTCTGTACAGGGTCTTTGTTGTTGAATTCTTACCCTTAGTATCACAATGGAGAGAATGCAGTGTTCTTTGGTAGTGTTGTTTAGGCTGTGATCCAGTAGATGGTGGTGGAAAATAATGGGCAGTAGATAGCTTCTTAGCTGCGTGGATCCTTTGTGTATCTTCCAATTTGCATTTGTGCTCTGCAGTGCAAAAAGTAGAGAGGACCTTACCAGATCCAATCCTGGGCGTTGAGGAAGCCACCTCCGATCACTGGCACTGTGCTTGTGTGTGTGTGTGTGAGAGAGAGATGTTTCAGATTATGGGGTCCCCTCAGGCAGAGGTCCAATAGAGAGACAGGCTACACCCTTACCTGACCAGCCCTGTGGAAAGATGCACACCCAGGTCCCACACCAGGCCACGAACTGGTGCCACTCACCTGTCTCGGTTTTCTGAGAGTGTGAGCTCCTTCCTTTCTCAAGCGCTGGCCACAGATCCTGGCTGGACACTCCGAAGCTGTGGGCTGCAGCTCTGGAGCACCAGGACCTGCTTGCAGCTTCCTCCTCTGGACTCGTGAGGTTGGGTTCCAAGTGTGCTGGGGTATCCAAAGGACTCTCAGCCTGCCAGAATGCATTCAGGTGGAGCAAAGCACCCAGGCTGGGCAGCAGAGGCTGCACTGTGTGCACACTTCTGTGGGGTGGCCAGGCAACACTGCCCTGGGAAGGGTTAGCGAGCAGGTGGACCTGCAAGACAGACATGTCCCAGTCCCACAAGAAAGCCAGCCTTGCTTTCTCCCCATTGGATGTTTAGCTCGGGCCAGAACTTCCCAGATGAGATGGGGAGCCCTAGAAGATAAGTGCCTATGGCCAGATTCCACTGGAGCTTTCCTGTGCACAAAGGTTCCTGGCTCTGTACCTGCTTGTATTAGTCCCTTCTCATGCTGCTATAAAGAACTGCCTGAGACTGGGTAGTTTATAAAGGAAAGTGGTTTAATTGACTCACAGTTCTGCAGGCTGGGGAGGCCTCAGGAAACTTACAGTCATAGTGGAAGGGGAAGCAAACACATTCTTCTTCACATGGTGGCAAGAAAAAGTGCCGAGCAAAGGGGGAAAAGGCCGTTATAAAAACCATCAGATCTCGTGAGAACTCACTCACTATCACAAGAACAAAATGGGGGTAACCGCCCCTATGATTAATTATCTCCCACCGGGTCCCTCCTATGACATGTGGAAATTATGGGCACTATACTTAAAGATGAGATTTGGGTGGGAGCACAGCCAAACCAATTCACTGGTAAAGCCCTATCTCTGCCTAAGCCCCAAGGAAATACCCCTGCCCACTCAAATGTCGGTGATTGGTGTGGGGTCTTCTGCAGCTAGGATCCCAGAGGTCCATGGCAAGAACAGGCATTCCCCCAGTCCCTTCACATATTCCTTCCTCAAGAGCCATTCAGGGCTAGGAACCAGCCCCAGTGTTCAGGTACTCCATGTGGAGTTTCCAGTTTCCACTGTCTTCAGCCTCTGTATCTGAGTCTTTTCTGCATTCACATTTGGCATTTTCTCTCTGAAGATCTCTTCAAATTATGTTGGTTTAGTCAAAAACCCGGTCTCTCCCTCAGCAGGAGGGGCACTTCCTGGCTGCATCTAGTAGGCCATCTTGAAACAAACAAACAAACACCTAGTTTTCTTTTTTCTTTACTTGTGAGCTCAGGCAAATCTATGCTCTGAAGTCAGTTACAGCTACAGAAAGATGTACACATAGTGTCATTGCTGAAAAGTATTGGATAGACCTGGCTGAATTCTCATTTCTGGCATTCTCAGACTGTGTGGCTTTTGTCAAGCTCTTCACTGTCTTAATCTCAGTGTCCTCATCTGTAAAATGGGGCTCACAATAGTGCCTACTTCATATAGGTGCCTTAAGAACTGAATTATATAAAGTGCCTAGCATGGTTAAGAGTAGCACTGTCCAGTGGAACTCTCTGCAATAATGGAAATGCTCTAGGGCTCTTCTGTGCAATGTGTAGCCGCCAAACACATGTGGCTATTAAGCACTTGAAATATGGCTAGTTAAACTAATGAGCTAAATTTAAAATTTAATTTAATTTACATTTACACTTAAATAGCCACATATAGCTACTAGCTACCATATTGGACAGTCCAGATCTAGATACAGAACTAAATTCTCAATAAATTGAATGGTTTTATTATTGTGCCGATATTTTGCCTAAATTACAGATCTTCTAGCTTAGGGTCCTTCCATGGACTGTGGACTGACTTTTTTCATGCATAGATTGATTTACTCTTGTCTGCCTTTCCTGATTTGTCTGTACTTAATCTTTTAATCACTGAATTATACCACATATCAGTCTGCCTTCTGTGACCTGGCATCCTTGATGTTCAAAGCATACATCCTTGGATATGGAAATTGTATGACAATTGAGGTAAATAGTTGAATGGTGGACTCAATGTTCTTTGCCTTCATGTGACTTTTTCCAGAAGGTGCTCAATAGTTTCTATCAAAGGAAGGTGTTTTAATTGTCTGTCTCCCCAGTGGACACTCCGTAAAGACAAGTTGTAGAAAGGCCCAATGGAGGCTTCAGGGAAAATCATACCATTTATCTGTTTGAAATATATTTTTGGGTTTTTACATTCATGTCATGAGAAACTGATTTTTAAAAGTTTCTGGCTTGTAGTAGATATAGTGTAGAGTACCTGACAAGGGAATGAAAAGGTAAACAAGAGTCAGGAATCTGTCATTTGTTGATTTATTTGTTAATATCTCTCTTCAGTCATCCATCCATCCATGCATTTAACACACACTTATTGAGTATCTGCTATGTGCTAGTCCCCAAGAACCAAAAGATAAGACTTTGTGACTGCTCTTAAGGAGCTCACAAATAAATGTGATGGAATAATATTACACACATTGAAGTGAGAGTTCCCCAATTTTTTCCTTTCCCCCAGCCAGTCAGAGAAGGCCCTGTATATGCCAGCCCAATTGTCTCTGCCTTTTGAGGACAGTTTATTTCTTTTTTTTTTCATTCTTGTAGAGAACGGGATCTTGCTATATTGCCCAGGCAGGTCTTGAACTACTGAGTTCAAGCTATCCTTCTGCCCCTGCCTCCCTAAGAGTAGGGATTACAGATGTGAGCCACCATGCCCGGCGAGGACAGTTTATTTCTGCTAGTACAGTTCCTATGATTTGGGGATACAGAATCAGAGAATGGGAAAAGGAAGACAAGGCTGAAGAGAAAAGAAGGGAAGGACTTAGCCTATTTAGCTAAAAGCGTAAAGTCAATTTACAGATAAAATCTCGGGAGGAGGGAAGAATGGAGGAACACACAGTAAAAGCCAAGGGTAGAGGGCAGAGTTCCCTAGCAAGGGGCGAGGGAGGTTGGTGAATGAGAGGTATAAAGAGTGTGAAGGGCAAGAAAAGTGGGGAAGAAATAAAGATGGAAACCAAGAATATTCCCTTACCGCTAACTTGAGAATTTTTATGGGATCCTAGTTCAAGTCTTTTGAGAGACTAAAGTAAATAATATAATTTTTATACGATTATTTCTGTGTGGTTTGACTATGCTTTCCATTACTTTGTGATGGAGCCACAGGAATCACAGCTTTAATAGGGTTGCACATGTAAACCATTACAGTATAACATGCCAACCACTAAATGAAGTAAGCATAGGATTTTAGGGAAGGCTTCATCAAGGAGTAGATTGTTGAACTGAGTTTTAAATGGTAAGAAGTCAGTCAGGTAAGAAGGATGGTCTAGGGATTGGCAGAAAAGGGTATACTAGCATGTGCAACAATGTGGACATGTGACACAATGTGGCCTAGTCAAAGAATTATAAGGGACTTGGAATGGCTGATGTGGGTGGTATCAGCCACCCATGAGGAAAGCAGAAAGGGATGAGACTGGAGAGGTTATAAGGGCCAGATCATGAATGGTCTTAATGTCACTGCTGAATCTTATTCCATAAGCGTAAATTGTATGCTGTAAACAACAGAGAGCCACTGAAGTGTTTTGAGCATGGGAATGGCAGAATCAGATTTGTGTTTCAGAAAGATTTTTATGAATGATGAAAACTATCTTGGCTGCTTGTGAGAAGGGCAAGGCTGGAGGCAGAGAAAGTAATTATGAGCCTTGAGCAATGTTGTAAATGAGAATTCTGTTTTGGACGTATTCAAGTTTATATGTCTTTGAGACACCAAAATAGATATATCTAGTACACTGTTGGGTATGTTGATAGAGATTTCTAGTGCTCTCTCATATCTGGCTCTTCTAACCTTACGAGCACATTGGAAGATTGTACTTGAAATTAGATGAGGTCTTGTGACTTGTTCTAGCCAATTTGCTGTGAGTGAAAGTAATGTAAGTCACCTCTGGGCTAAAGCATTTATTTAGCAGTATAATTCTCCAGTCTCCTTTCCCCTGCTGTATTGACCAAAGAGGCTAAGTGTCCCATATGGTATAGGTACAGGATAATAGCACTTCCATCAGCCTGACTACTGGAGGACAGTGTCTTGGAGTGTTACCCAGATTTAGATTTTATATACAGAATAAGTAGGAAGTAAACTTTTGTTTTGTTGAGCCAATAAGGTTTTGAATTTTTAAGACCAAATAATAACTTATGCTATTTTGATTAATACATGCCTGAATCTCAAGAGAGATATCTGAGTTATATGTGGAGATTTGTAATCACTAGTATATAGATGTAACTGAAGCCATGGAAATGTATGCCCATGGGGTAACGGTATAATCAAAGAAAAATGGACTGCGAATAAGAACCAGAACTCCAGACACAAAGTGAAATGTAGAAGAAGATAACCCTACGAAGAATTAGAAAGAGGAATCAGCGACATAGGAAGAAAGAGAAATGTGGTGCCATGGGAGCAAAGTGAGGAGAAAATGTCCAGAAGGGTGGTTAGTAGAATCAAATGTAGCAGGAAGGTCAAGCCTGATTAAGTCCTGTGAAGCATGCAAATGATTTTTCAGCAAGGAGATGGCTAGAGGCTTTGGAGATACTAGTTTTAGAGGAAGACTAACTGCAGAATCCAGGTTGCATTCAACTGGTGATTAGGAAGTAGGTATGAAAAGAAAGTAAACATAGATTATTTATTTAGAAAGTTTAATTTCAAGTGGAGGGAAAGTGGGATTTTGAGAAAAAAAGAAAGAAGGAGAGAGGAATAATGTTATTTCAATGGTTAGAGGAGGATGTAGGGAAGGATAGGTTGATGATACTGTGGTTGTTGCTTATGTGGACCTGCTGGTATTGAGTTTGGGGCATTAGTCCAGTGTGGCCAGGAGAGGTCCCTACGGTGAGTGTTCTTGAACCAAGAGGGAGAGTTAGCAGCTGGGAGGAATTGGAATCTACAGAGGACTGCTCATTAACAAAAAGATGATCTTCACAAGGAAAAAAGATCTGCCTGCTACAGAAGTGGAACCAAGGTTTAAGGCCCTGGGTTGGGAGTCAGCAAGTAGGGTCAAGAGTAAGCTCTCTTCACAAAAAACTGAAGGGCTGCAGGGTCATACAGCTTTCAAATTAGGACAAGTTAGCCTATGCAAGGGGTACTGGAAAGGTTGAAAGGCTGAAACGGCAAAAGCTAACAAACAGGAGCAAGGGGTGTGGCAGGAACCTAATTGAGGGTGCATGAGTCAGAGAACAGAGCAAGAAGCAGTCCAGGTAGGGATGGGAAAGGTAAGTGATGAGTGACTCATTGGTAGGAGATTTTGAAGTAGAAGGAGTGCTCTCAGATCTTCCCTTTTTGGTTCTCAAGGTACTGACTCCAGATATTAGGGCAGAAGCTGCAGGGTAGAATATGCTTGGCATGCAGCAGGACTGGAAATTGGGGACTCAGGTAAAGCTTTAGCATTGATCACTAAATTATAATATTTCCCTCAAATGTTGAATATTCTCAAAATAATAAACATATACTATTGCTTTGAATTTCAGCCAAATTAATAATATAAATTTGGTAGGTTTTCTGAATAGACTATCAGCTCCATGAGGGAATAGTTTTTGCCCACCTGGGTCACCGCTGTGTCCTCACTGCTATGGCTCCAAGTAGGTGTTTAACAAACGTCACATGAATCAGCAACATGGCTGAATCTCTTTAAAATGAAGAAAGGAAATTTGAGGAAGTAATGTCAAGATGGACCAACTGATGCTGAAGATATAGGTAAGCAACAAACAACTATAGCAAAGTTTTCAGAGCAAAGGATGCTGTGGAAGAAGGTAGAGTTTAAGAATAGGAACAGGCAATGGTAGAGTCTTCTGGAATAGCTTAAGACTGGGAGCAGCAACAGCAGCCTAAAACAGACTAGAGAGAATGTGAAAAGGAAATGATGCAGCCAAAGCAAAAAGAAGTACCCAACATCCAGCCCTCTCCAACAAACTTCGCATATTTCAAGTACCATCATGGAATTGATGCAGCAAGATTGTGGGGCTTTTAAAAAGTAATCTCCTGTTGCCTGATTACTCTGGGTAAGACTTCCAGTACTATGATGCATAGGAGTGGTGACAGCGGGCATCCTCTTGTCCCAGTTCTCAAGGTGAATGTTTCCAGCTTTTGCCCATTCAGTATGATGTTGGCTATTGGTTTGTAATAGGTGGGAATATAAATTAGTTCACCCACTGTGGAGAGCAGTTTGGAAATTTCTCGAAGAATTTAGAACTACCATTGAATCCAGAAATCTCATTATGGGGTATATACCCAAAGGAATATAAATCATTCTACCATAAAGACAAATGCATATGTATATTCATCGCAGTACTATTCACAACAGTAAAGGCATGGAATCAACCTAAATGCTGATCAACAGTGGCTTGCATAAAGAAAATGTGGTACATATACACAGTGGAATAATACACAGCCATAAAAAAGAATGAGATCCATGTCCTTTGGAGCTATATGGTTGGACCTGGACGCCATTATGCTAACCAAACTAACACAGAAACAGAAAACCAAACACCACATGGTTTCACTTGTAAGTGGGAGCTAAATGATGAATACACATGTGATATGGGTTGCCTGTGTCACTGCCCAAAATCTCATCTTGAATTGTAATCCCCATAATCCCCATGTGTCAAGAGTGGCATCAGGTGGAAGTAACTGGATCATGGGGGAGGTTCCCCTATGCTCTTCTTGTGATAGTGAGTTTTCACAAGATATGATGGTTTTATAAGCATCTGGCATTTCCCCTATTTGTTCACTCTCCTTTCTGCCAGCTTGTGAAGAAGGTGCCTTGCTTCCCCTTCAACTTCTGCCATGATTGTGAGTTTTCTGAGGCCTCCACAGCCATGCTGAACTGTAAGTCAATTAAACCTCTTTTCCCTTATAAATTACCCAGCCTTGTGCAGTTCTTTATGACAATGTGAAAATGAATGAATACAGTAAACTGACATTGAGGTAGTGGGACACTGCCATAAAGATACTAAAAAATGTGGGAGAGACTTTGGAACTGGGTAACAGGCAGAGGTTGGAACAGTTTGGAGGGCTCAAAAGAGGACAGGAAGATGTGGGAAAGTTTAGAACTTCCTAGAGACTTGTTGAGTGGCTTTGACCAATATGCTGGTAGTGACATGGACAACAAAGTCTAGGTGGAGATGGTCTCAGATGGAGATGAGGAACTTGTTGGGAACTGGAAGAAAGGTGATTTTTGCTTTGTTTAAGCAAAGAGCATGGCAGCATTTTGCCCATGCCCTAGAGATCTGTGGAACTTTAAGCTTGAGAGAGGTGATTTAAGGTATCTGGCAGGATAAATTTCTAAACAGCAAAGTGTTCAAGAAGTTACCTAGGTGCTCTTAAAAGCATTCAGTTTTATGCATTCACAAAGAGATGGTTTGGAATTGCAACTTATGTTTAAAAGGGAAGCTGAGCATAAAAGCTTGGAAAATTTGCAGTCTAATGATGTGATAGAAAAGAAAAACCCACTTTCTGGAGAGAAATTAAAGCCAGCTGCAGAAATTTGCGTAAGTAATGAGGAGCCAAATGTTAATGGCCAAGATAATGGGGAAAATGTCACCAGGGCTTGTCAGAGACCTTTGTGGCAGCCCCTCCCATCACAGGCCTGGAGGCCCAGGGCAGGAAAATGGTTTCATGGGCCAGGCCCAGAGCTCTGTTTCTCTGTGCAAGAGCAGCCTTGGGACCTGGTGCTCTGCATCCCAACCTCTCCAGTTCCAGCCATGGCTAAAAGGAGCCAAGGTACATCTCAGGGCATTATTTCAGAGGGTTCAAGTCTTGAGCCTTGGCAGCTTTCACATGGTGTTAGGCCTGAGGGTGTGCAGAAGACAAGAACTGAGCTTTGGAAACCTCTGCCTAAATTTCAGAGGATGTATAGAAATGGCTGGATGTGCAGGCAGAAGTCTGCTGAAGGGGCAGAACCCTTGTGGAGAACCTCTGCTAGGGCAGTGTGGAAGGAAAATGTGGGGTCAGAGTGCCCATACAGAGTCCTCAGTGGGGCACTGCCTAGTGGAGCTTGAGAAGAGCGCCACTATCTTCTAGACTCCAGAATGGTAGATCCACTGACAGCTTGCACTGTGTGCCTGGAAAAGCCACAGACACTCAAGGCCAGCCCATGAAAGCAGCCAGGAGGAGGGCTATACCTTGCAAAGCCACAGGGCGGAGCTGCCCAAAGCCTTGGGAGCACACCTCTTTCATGAGCGTGACTTGGATATGAGACATGGAGTCAAAGGAGATCATTTTGGAGCTTTTTTTTTTTTAATTTATTTTTTTACTATACTTTAAGTTCTAGGGTACATGTGCATAACGTGCAGGTTTGTTACATATGTATACTGGTGCCATGTTGGTGTGTTGCACCCATCAACTCATTAGGAGCTTTAAGATTTGACTACCTCTCTGGATTTTGGATTTGCACAGGGCCTGTAGCCCCTTCATTTTGGACAATTTCTCCCATTTGGAATGGGTGTATTTACCCAGTACCTGTGCCCTCATTGTATCTGGGAAGTAACTTGCTTTTGATTTTACAGGCTCATAGGCAGAAGGGACTTGCTTTATCTGAGATGAGACTTTGGATTTGGACTTTTGGGTTAATGCTGGAATGAGTTAAGACTTTGGGGGACTGTTGGAAAGGCATTATTGTGTTTTAAAATGTGAGGACATGACATTTCGGAGGGACAGGGGTAGAATGATATGGTTTGCCTGTGTACCCACCTAAAATATTATCTTGTATTCTAACCCCCCATAATCCCCACATGTCAAGAACAGGACCAGGTGGAGGTAATTGGATCATGGGGGTGGTTTCCCCCATGCTGTTCTTGTGACAGTGAGTGAGTTCTCACGACATCTGATGGTTTTTATAAGCATCTGGCAGTTCCACCCTCACTCTCTTGATCTCCTTCTGCGTTGTGAAGAAGGTGCCTTGCTTCCCCTTTGTCTTCTGCTATGATTATGAGTTTCCTGATGCCTCCCCAGTCATGCTGAACTGTGAGTCAATTAAACTTCTTTCCTTTTGTAAATTGCGCAGTCTCAGGCAGTGCTTTATAACAGTGTGAAAACGGCCTAATACAACATGGAAACACAGAAAGGAACAATAGACACTGGGGTCTACTTGAGGGTGCAGAGTGAGAGGAGGGTGAGGATTGAAAACTACATATTGGACATTATGGTTATTACCTGAGTGATGAAATAATATGTACACCAAACCCCCGTGACTTGGAATTTATCTATAGAACCTACCTGCACATGTACCCCTGAAACTAAAAAGTTAATTAATTAATTAATTAAAAAATAATCTCCTGGAACTTTGGAGTTGGTGTTCTTAAGGAAGAGCACTCTCCAGTGAGAAGTCTTATACTGAGGAGAAAAGGTACCAACTTGTGTTGAGAAATGAATGAGTGGCTGCACGCTACTGGCTTTCCAGGAACCAAAGGGGATCATACCATTGTTAGCTACTGCCTTTGATGTGTCAAGCGTTTACATACATTTTTCTAATTCTCTCAGCAGTCCTCCAAGGTGAGTGTCATTATCCCTGTTATACAACTGGAGAAACTGAGGCTCAGAAGGAATTAATGTCTTGCCTAAGGTCCTGTACTCAGAACTGGTAGAGCTTGGGCTCTCAAATACAGCACTGTGCTCCTGCCTTATATCCAGACAGTTGTCCCTCCAAGAAGGAATAGGAATAGCTGGAATCACCTCATGTATTTACCTTATACAGGTTTCTGAGGATCAGCAATCCAAATGTATAGTTATAACTGTCATGAGCTTCTACTCCCTTTTGAAGACACACAGATCTTATGTGGTGATTCAGAGGATGTAGGAGCAAATACCAGATTAAAACCGCATTACCCCAAGGGAGCCTTTCCTAACCTCTTGTCCTTACCCGGTGAGGAACACCAGTGCCACATAGCATATAGATAAAAGTGAAAAAAGCACCATAAATACAAAACTCCGTGCATTCACTTCATACAGTTGAGGATTAAATGAGCTAATACGTGTGAGACATTTTGAATAGTGCCTGGCACATAGTAAGCCCCGGTAAATGTTAGCTGTTCTTGTGGCCATCATTGTGATAATCACCATTATCATCATGATTATTATCATTATCACCTTGTGAACAAGGCTGTACTTTACGTATTTTTTTTTTTTTTAGTTGGAATCTCCAGCAGATTCCTAATTGACAGCAGCAGAGGCTTCTGTAAAAAGGTAAGGAAATGTCTTTGGTAATGTAAGGAAAACAGTGAAAACAATGGCACCACACCCAGTGAGAGGTGGTGGAGTGAAACAGTAGAGAACTCTGGGCAGAGAGTGAGGACATCTCATGGCCCTGATCCTGGCTCTGCACTAGGAACTTGTGTCATCTTGGCAAAAGTTTCAGCCTCTCTGAACCTCAGTTTCTTCATCTGTAAATTGGAAGTATTTATTCAGCATTATCTCTAGCCCTTGCAACTATATGGTACAATTACATTGTATACAGGATCACAGCAAACTGTACACTCCCTACGCTTGAAACTAAGGCACTGCGACAGACTGCCAAAATAATCTAAATTATTGATTAAAGAAACTGATTTTGTCAAAGGGCCTGAGGAGAATCAAACTGAAAAAAAAAACCAATTAATTATGATGTATTACATTTTTTAAATGTTTTATAAGTGGAATAATATATTGTATAACCTTTTGGGACTGGCTTTTTTTTCACTAACCATAATGCCCTGAAGTTTCATCCAATATGTGTGTATTGCTGAGTAGTATTCGATGGTAAGGATAGACCATAGTTTTTAAAATCCATTTATCTGCTAAGGGATATCTGGGGTTTTCAGTTTTGGGCTATTACAAGTAAAGCTGCTATGAACAGATTTTTGTGTGAACTTAAATTTTCACTTCTTTGGGGTATATTCCCAAGGGTGCAATTGCTAGGCCGTGTGGTAACTGCATGTTTAATTTTCTAAGACACTGCCGCTCTTTTTTCCAGAGTGGCTGTATCATATTACATTTCTACCATCAGTGAATTGTATAAGTGATCCAGCTTCTCTGCACCCTTGTCAGTATTTGGTGCTGTCACTATTTTTTATTTTGGCTATTCTGATATCTCATTATGGTTTTAATTTGCATTTCCCTCGTGGCAAATAATTTTGAATACCTTTTTATGTGTTTGTTATATACAAGCCTTATTTCCTGAAATGTCTCTTTATGTCTTTGCCCATTTATATATCCTGAAGAACAGATTAGTGACTGCTAGGGGTTACGAATGGAGGTGAGAGGGAAGGGGATGAAGGAGAAAAATGGATATGTTTATAAATGGACAGAACAAAAGATCCTTGGGTTATGGAACTGTTCTGTATCTTGATTGTAGTGGTAGTCACATAAACCTACAAGGTGATAAAAATGCATAGAACTAAATACACACAAATGCACGCTAGCACAAATGAGTACAAGTAAAACTGGGTAAATATAGATAACTGAATTGTATTAATATCAATATCCTGGCTGTAACATTTTGCCATAGTTTTGCAAAACATTACCATTGGGGGAAACTGGGCAAAAGATACATGAAATTTCTCTGTATTGTTTATTACAACTGCATGTGAATCTACAATTATATAAATAAGAATTCAATGAAAAAAAATAACTGGAGACGTATCTGTGTTCAATGCCTTGCTCTTTTTTCCCGTAAGACATCACCCTCTTACTAAAGACTGGTAGATTGATAATTCAGTATGTTGTGGATATTTAACACGGCCTATATAGATATAGTGATGATAGGACCAAGCAGAGTACAGATCTGTAATGGATCAGGGAATCTTAGGCACCATCAATGATGAATTAATCATGCAATTTGTTTAAGCTCTGTGATATGGTTTGGATTTGTGTCCCCGCCCAAATCTCTTGTTGTATTGTAATCCCCAATGTTGGAGGAGGGGCCTGGTGGGAGGTGATTGGATCGTGGGGGCAGATTTCCATGTTGCTATTCTTGTGATAGTGAGTTCTCATGACATCTGGTTGTTTGAAAGTGTGTAGCAGCTCCCCCTTAGCTCTCTTCCTCCTGCACTGGTCATGTAAGACGTGCCTTTTTCCTCTTCGCCTTCTGCTATGATTGTAAGTTTCCTGAGACCTCCCCAGCCATGCTTCCTGTACAGCCTGTGGAACCATGAGCCAATTAAACCTCTTTTCTTCATAAATTACTCAGTCTCAGGTAGTTCTTTATAGCAATGTGAGAATGGATTAATACACTTTATCTAACATAACTTTATGTGTGCAAAGCCATGTCTGCATATTTTAGTTATTTATTGCCTGCCTATACACTACTATGTGCTCAATAAATGTTCACTAGATGGATAAATAAATTAATAAACTGATGAACAAATGTTGTCCCAGAGAAATTGCCAAATGCAGTGAGAACTTGCAGAGGACAATGGAGCATGGGATTAGGAATTATAATGATACCAAGGTTGTCTGTGGCCAAGATAACTAGCTTTCATTTTTCCTGTATTATAAAAGTAATATATACTCATTGCAGGCAATGTGAAAAACACAAAAAGCACAAATCTATGCATAAGTAATTTAATATTTTGGCTTCACGCAGTGGCTCACACCTTTAATACCAGCACTTTGGGAGGCCAAGGTGGGTGGATCCCTTGAGGCCAGGAGTTTGAGACCAGCCTGGCCAACATGGTGAGACCATGTCTCTACTGAAAATACAAAAATTAGCCAGCTATGGTGGCACATGCCTGTAGTCTCAGCTACTTGGGAGGCTGAGGCAGGAGAATCGCTTGAATCCCAGGGTGGAGGCTGCAGTGAGCCAAGATCGTGCCACTGTACCCCAGCCTGGGTGACAGAGCTAGACTCTGTCTCAAAAAAAATTAATTTTTTTCAAATGTTACTGCTGTTGCTTGTTGGAGCAGATGCATCTGAATCTGGTGTGGGTACAGGTTTGTGATGAGGCCTTCGTAATGTCAGTTTCCTACAACATATCTCCATAAAATGGTTGTAAATGGTACAATGTTTATTTCTTATTCGGAATTGTTTCATAAGCAGTTTGGGCTTGGCTAAGCTAGAACCCTGCAACATCAGAATAGTGTGGGGGCTTGTTAGAAATGCAGAATCTCAGGTTCTGCTCCAGATCTTCTGAATCCCGATCTGCATTTTAATCAGAGCCCATGAAAGTCTGAGAAATACTAAGCTAGATCATACTTAAGTGTATATATATAAAATATGCATATATACTTAGTATATAAATATATTAATACATATTATATAATGTATACTTAATATTAAGTAAATAAAAAGTATACATATTATATAATGTATACTTAATATACATTAAGTGTACTTACTATTAAGTATACATTACATATACATTATATATAATATATGTATTAATATAAAGCATACTTTATATATAATATGTATGTATCATATATGTGTATGTATATACACACATACACACTTTTCTCTTGCAAAGTAATGGATGTTCATTGTGTAATATTTGGAAATTTTAGTAAAGTTTAAAGAAATAAAAATTATATAAATCCCAACCACCTAGAGATATATTGTATATATTATATATTTTAATATATGATACATTATAACATAGAATATAACCACTTGTGAATATTATGGTTTTTTTCTAGAATTTTATTAAGAATTTTATTTTTTTCTTTGGCATTATAGTGTATGTATTTTTGTATATCCAGATTATTACCTGGCATTTCCACACATACTAAATGGTTTTGTTTGTTTGTTTGTTTGTTTTTTAGACGGAGTTTTGCTTTTGTTGCCCGCGATCTTGGCTCATCACAACCTGTGCCTCCCGGGTTCAAGCGATTCTCCTGCCTCATCCTCCCGAGTAGCTGGCATTACAGGCATGCACCACTATGCCCGGCTAATCTTGTATTTTTAGTAGAGATGGGGTTTTTCCATGTTGATCAGGCTGGTCTCGAATTCCTGACCTCAAGTGATCCACCTGCCTCAGCCTCCCAAAGTGCTGGGAATACAGGCGTGAGCCACCGCACCGGCAATATTTTTCAAAATCATACTTTTTATTGGCTGCATGATAATCCACCTTAGGGATAAAGCTTAGGCATAACTCCACTGTTAAATAGTCAGATTATTTCTAACTCGTTGCTAGTATGCTGTGAACATTTTTTCCCATGCATTTTAAACAAATATCTGATTAACTCCCAAAGATATGTTCCTACAGGATTAAAGAGTAAGAATTATTGTGATAATCTTTTTTTTTGTTTTGTTTTTTGTTTTTTTTAGACAGAGTCTCGCTGTGTCGCCCAGGCTGGAGTGCAGTGGCACGATCTCGGCTCACTGCAAGCTCCGCCTGCCGGGTTCATGCCATTCTCCCACCTCAGCCTCCAAGTAGCTGGGACTACAGGCACCCGCCACCACGCCCGGCTAATTTTTTGTATTTTTAGTAGAGACGGGGTTTCACCGTGTTAGCCAGGATGGTCTCGATCTCCTGACCTCGTGATCCGCCCGCCTTGGCCTCCCAAAGTGCTGGGATTACAGGCTTGAGCCACCGCGCCCGGCCTATTGTGATAATCTTGATATATATGGCCTAATTATAGCAACAATCTACCTTTCACAGCAGTATACAAACATGCTTACTTTGGTATATTTTCTGGGCAGTATTTTTTCCTAATTCTTCATATTGAATTAATTATAGATTTATGGCATGTTGGAACCGTAGCAATAGAGTCTCTTGAGCCCTTCATCCAATCTCTGCAATGGTGCAATCTGACATAACTGTAGTACAATAGCAAAGCTAAGAAACTGATATTAGTGCAGTACTATTGGACTACAGACCTTATTTGTATTTTCACCGTTTTTATATACACTGTGTGTGTGTGTGTGCATGTGCATGCACACACATGTCTAGCTCTAGGCCATTTGATTCATCCATAAATTTGTGCAATCACCATCACAATCATGACACAAAACTGTTCTATCTGCACAAAGGAACTCCTCTGTGCTACCCCTTATATTCACATCCATCTCCTACCCTAGTCTCTGTCCCCTGGCAACCACTAGTCTATTCTCCATTTTTATGGTTTTGTCATTTAAAGGATATTATATAAATGCAATCATATAGTATGTAATCTTTCGGAATTGACTTTTTATTCACTCAGAATGATGCACCTGAGTACCATTCAAATTGATGCATGTATCAAAAATTTCGTGCCTTTTTGTTGCTGGGTAGTATTCCATTACAGAAATGTACCAGAGTTTGTACCAGGAATATTTTAGTTGCTTTCAGTTTTCAACTACTATGAATAAAGCTGCTATGAAAATTCACGTACAGGTTTTTATGTGGATGTAAGTTTTTATTTCTCTGAGATAAATGCCCAAGAGTGCAATTGCTGGGTTGTGTGGTAAGTGATTATGTAGTTTTGTAAGAAACTGTCATACTCTTCTGGAGTGGCTGTATCATTTTACATTCCCACCAGTAAGGTATGAATGATTCCGTCTCCACATTCTCTCCAGCATTTGGTGATGTCACTAGTTTTATTTTGGCCATTCTGATAGGTAGTTAATGATGTCTCATTATAGTTTCAATGTGTATTTTCCTGATGGCTAATGTTGAACATATTTTCATGTGCTTATTTGTCATCATAGCTTCTCTTTGGCAGAATGTCTATTCATGTCTTTTGCATAATTTCTAGTTATATCATTTTCTTTTAACTTTCGAGAGTCCTTTATATACTGTGTTTAAGGTATGGTGTCTATTTACCAGTGCTGTACCAATTGAAATGTCCTGGTTTTGATTTGGTAATACAGTTATATAAGATGGCATCATTCGTAGTGAATTTATATGTCAATCCAGTGGAGACTAAGAGTTCAAGGACTCTCCTACTAAAGTGATTAACTTTTTCAGATATGGGTTTTGCAAGTATTTTCTCCCAGTTGTTAAGTTGTTTTTCATCCTCTTAACGCTGTCTTTCACGGAGCAAAAGTTTCGACACAGTTTAATGAAAAGAATAGATGAGAAGTATCTAGTGGAATGTGGACAGATACAAAGGAACACCACCGCTTACCAGCTTAATGGAGAGCTCTTTGTAGCCTCTGGAAGCAGATATGAAAACATTTCATGTCACCTTAGTGGTGTTACACTGATCTCCTCCTCGCTACTCTGGCCCCATCTCCTGCCTCTGGCTGCAGGACCCACTACGTTGAGATTCCTACCTTTGGCACGAAATAGATAAAGGGCCCCTGCCACAGAAGGACTTTGACTTCTTATCCAGCTCCATTATTTCTCTTGGCTATTTCTTAGTCTCTTGGAGTATCAGCCTTCTGCCTTGCATCTTGCCTCTAGCAGCCTGGTTTCCCAGCCTCTCCTTGAGGGCTTGCACTAGCTCAATGACCATTCTCCTGCATGTGCCTCCTCTTGTCATGGCTTCTAACACACATGCTCTCTGGTAACTGCTAGCCTGAGCAAAAATCACAAAAAATTTTGTTACAAGTAGTTGCACAAACTATTAAAGTAGCCATTGTAATGCTAGAGAACTGAAGCTGGGTAAAATGTCAAGATCATGTTTCAATCTATTTGAAGGCAAAAGATGAGGATGGCACCTATGCCCCACCTATTAGTGACCAGGGAGGAAAATACAACGGCTGCATAGGCAAGGCATTACACCTTGTAGAGTCCTGCCCTTCCATACTTGCGAGAATACAAAATATATGAGAAAGGCAAGAGGGTAAAGGGGAGAGAATATTCATATTTGTTCTTTCAGAGTTCAGGTATCATGAACCATATCCAAATCCAATCTGCTTTTGTTTGATGTACATGATTAATCTTACAGATAAACATGTGTTGATTAGAGGAAATGGCATTCCTCTTGCTTGTCTTCCAATGCGAGTGTACCTGTCTAATTCTTGCTTTGAAGCTTCCTCTCGGGGTGTACCCTGCCATGTGAGGTGTGGGGTGTCGGTCTGCCCCTAGTGGGGGATGTCTCCCAGTTAGGCTACTCAGGGGTCAGGGACCCACTTGAGCAGGCAGTCTGTCGGTTCTCAGATCTCAACCTCTGTGTTGGGAGGTCCACTGCTCTCTTCAAAGCTGTCAGACAGGGTCGTTTGCCTCTGCAGAGGTTTCTGCTGCCTTTTGTTTGTTTGTTTGTTTAGCTGTACCCTGTCCCCAGAGGTGGAGTCTACAGAGACAGGCAGGCCTCCTTGAGCTGCTGTGGACTCCACCCAGTTCGAACTTCCCAGAGGCTTTGTTTACCTACTTAAGGCTCAGCAATGGCGGGCGCCCCTCCCCCAGCCTCGCTGCTGCCTTGTGGTTAGATCACAGACTGCTGTGCTAGCAATGAGGGAGGCTCCGCGGGCGTGGGACCCTCCCAGCCAGGTGTGGGATATAATCTCCTGGTGTGCCGTTTGCTAAGACCCTTGGTAAAACGCAATATTGGGGTGGGAGTTACCCAATTTTCCAGGTGCTGTGTGTCTCAGTTCCCCTGGCTAGGAAAAGGGATTTCCTTCCCCCTTGTGCTTCCCAGGTGAGGCGATGCCTGGCCCTGCTTCAGCTCTCACTGGTCGGGCTGCAACAGCTGACCAGCACTGATTGTCTGGCACTCCCTAGTGAAACGAACCTGGTACCTCAGTTGAAAATGCAGAAATCACCCGTCTTCTGTGTTGCTCGCACTGGGAGCTGGAGACTGGAGCTGTTCCTGTTTGGCCATCTTGCTCCGCCCCCCAATGAATATTAACTCTTATATAAAGATTTTCCAGATCCCCTAACTCATTGGTGAAGTGTCTGCTGATTGACTTGCAGCATACGCAAACAGACTGTGTTGGCTTATTTGTTCTGTTCTATTCTGACTATACAGGGAGAGTAGGCGTCTTCATTTCTATGGAGTCTCCCTTTATGTAGTTCAAGATTATTAAGTTCCCATCTAGGCTTCTTGCTTCAAGTTCAATAATTATAAATATTTTTATCTTTCATTGTAGCTCATGCTTTCCTACACCTAAATAACCTCTTTCCTGTTCCCCTAACACATTCTCAGGAACTATTTTGCTCACTGAGTGAGTATTCCTTTAGATGACTTTTATAATGGAAGAATAAATGGTCTCATGTGGTTGAAAGACCCATGAGACAGAGTCTAAGTCAGTGCTCCTCAAAATGTGACGTGCATCAGAATCATTTGTGGCTCTTTTTACAAATAAGGATGCTTTTACTCCACCATGAAGATTTTGATTCAGTAGATCTGCGTTGGGGCTTTGAGAGGTGTGCTTTTCAAAACCTTATAGTTAGACTCTGAAGTATAAGGGTTGAGAGCAACTACATTAGGGCATATGCTTACCTGCTAACAATCAGCTAGCTCTACTGGGTTCAAATACTCAAGAGGCTCCTCCATGGGCATTTGGAGCTTCATGCAGTCAGGTATTACAATCCTATGCTCACAAGGGGATCTGTGATTATTATCATCATTATTAACAACATTAAAATGGACTAATAAAGGGTTAACACTTATATAGCACTATGTGCCAGGCAATGTTGTAAGTGCATTACATAAACATACATAAATCAAGGCATTTAATCTCCATAACTTTATGAGGTAGGGACTACCTCTCTTACCCTATTTAGCAGAACAACCTACCATCCTTGTTATCAGATACGGAAACAGAGACACAGAGAAAATAATAGCTAACTTTATTGACCACTTACCCACTGCCAGGTTCTAGCTTTAGTAAATCCCTCACTTGCATCTAATTCTCACAACACTTAATGAGTATTCAGTGAGGCCTCATTGAGGTAGGTCCTTTTCCAAAGTTAATGCTGCTGGTCAGTGGCATCACCAGAACAGTATCCTACATCTTCACTGATCTAAAAGTCTGTGGGATCTGGCTGTCAAGATAGGTTAGCAGCTTTTTCTTTTAATAGTATGTGAATAACCCCATTATTATACTGACTTGTAGATACTTTTATGATGAGTTAAAGGAGTTGGGAAAGAAAGTATTCTTTAAAAAGCCTTTGGAAGCCCTCTTTTGAAGTAAGTGGGAGAAGTTTAATTCAATGTATTGTTTGAAACAGATCCCCCTAAGTGTGAACCTAAGAAGTTAGGGTAGGAACTTCCCTCATGCCTCCTTCAATTGACCCTGGATTTTTCAGAGAATGAAACAGTAGAGAAGGGGTTAATTGTAAGGGTGCCCTGGCTGAAACTTTTTACTCCCTCTTAAATCTAAGAATGTTCTGAAACAAGCCTCAGAGCACATGACAAAGGTATTTCTGATGCATCTAGATGTGAGAAGCAGTACCTTTGGGTGAAAAAAACAGTGGAATTTAAGAGGACATTTTTTGGTGGATTAAGGAGGCAGACAATTTGGAACTGTTCTGGAAAATCTGTTCACTGTGCACTGGCTGGGAGGCTAGTCAAGATGAGAAAAATTTTAACCTTCTCATCTAGGAAGTATGTGTTCCTAGAGACAAGACAGGAACTACAGTTCTTGCTGTAGTTTTTTAAATTGCCTAGGAGACTAAGAATATTGTTATCTTGGGCAGAGTTTTGGATTTCCCTAGCTCTGGATGGGCAGATGTATTTTGGGACTAGAAGATATTTTTCAGACTCAAAGGGTAAAAACAACTAAACAACTTATTTGGAGTGCAGGAATTTCCTATCTTTCAATAAAATTAATGTTATTTTTACAAGCATAGATAATAATCAGCAATAATAGATAAATAGATATATGAAAAAGCACACAACAAATAATCTGTCAATGTTTAGCAAAAGAAGAGAAATGTAAGGGGGAAAAGGAATAAGTAAGGTAACAAAATCCATATGCATCTGTGGTGACAAATATGGGCTCCTTTGCAGGAAGGAGTAGAGTATTTTGGGGATAGGGTAAGCACCTTGCTGCTCAATACGTGATCTACAGACCAGGAGCATGAGGTTTACCTGGAAGCTTGCTGGAAATGCAGAATCTCAGACTCCATCCCAGGCGCACTGAAACTGCATTACATTTTAACAACCTCGATGAATGATTTGTTCTCACATTAAACTTTGAAAAGTACTGCGGTAGAAGACTGATTTAACATCTCCTTTTGTTTGCTGTTCCATTTTTATGCATTCTTTAGGAGGAAATCCCTTTTGTTTGAAGGAAAAATGTCTCTACTGAGTGGTGAATGTAGAGATCAACCTTGGAGAGAGCCTGGAAGCATATTACTGTCTCCTTCTCTGGTTCTGACAGTGAAAACAGCAACAACAACAATAAAACAAACAAACCAAACAAAGCAACACCTAAGCCTTTCTATTTACAATACTCTATGTGATTTAAATAAGAACACAAAGATAATCATTACCCTCATTCTTCACAAACATGCATGTGCAGGGCTTTGTAGATGTGAAAGTTACTTGGTTGTAACAGTTTTGTTCAGAGTTGAAAAGTACTGAGAAGCGTCCCTAAATTGACTTCAAACTTGGGGTAGGTGAGAAACAGCTGGGGGGAGTTGAATGAAGTTGGTAGCGATTCATTCTGACAGGATAGCTATTAAGACTAAACACTTGTTTGATGGTGTGGGAGCCTGGAGCACTGACTGTAATTGAAAGCCTGAATCTCCCGTTTGTAATACAAGTTGACAGTGAAGGCCTGACTGTTGAAAGTATTCTAAAGTTGTTTTCAGCATATGTTGGGACTTTCTCTTATAATAAAAGGTATCAATATGAAACTATTTTTTTTTTATTAAGTAGACTATTGACAAGTGAGATCGTTGTGGCTTTCTCGTTATGGAACTGAATGAAAAAAGAAAACAGTTAAATGATTTGAGTTCTCAATGTGGTGAGTATACAGTTTAGTAAAATAGACGCATTAGCAGCCAGAAATAACAAGGGGTAACTACCCACTAGTAGTGGGAATAGAGTTGTGCTGCTAAATGTAATACTATTTTGGAGGACTTTCAGGGACTAAAGAATGCCATGAAATATTATTTATGTGGATACATCCATTGTCATACTGAGATAGTTCCTAAACAGAGTCTACAAATAATAGCTAGATCTTGATTCCTTAGCAAAATGGTCAAGATCTTTTTGATCTTGCTAAGTCTATGACTTCCAGCTGAAGTTGCAGTTCCTTAAGAGTGCGTTAGGAGCCGGGTGTGGTGGCTTTCACCTGTAATACCAGCTACTTGAGATTACAATAGTTCAAAACTGCAGTGAACTGTGACCCTGGGACCATGCCACTGTACTCCAGCCTGGGTAATAGAGTGAGAAAGAAAGACAGAAAGAGAGAAAGAGAGAGAGAGAGAGAGAGAGAAAGAGAGAGAGGAAGAGAGGAAGGAAGGAAGGAGAAAAAGAAAAGAAAAAGAGAACTTTGGTGAGAAGTGGCAAGGGAATGATATCAGCAAGATAGCTGAATAGAAGTGCCTTGTGCTGTCCCCACCCCCATAAGAAGACCCCAAACAACTACATTTGGACTAAAGTATCTGAAGGAGTGTGCCAGAGTACAGAAAGGGCATGGCTGAATCCCTGCGGAACACAGAAACCCAGGATGGTACCATAGAGAGGCGAGCAAAATATCCTGTCTCTGCCACCCTGTCTCCTCCACTGGAATCAGCTCAAAGCCAGGAGGAACTTCTTGTGGGAAAAAGGTAAGCAGTAGTCCCCACTACCACTGCACATACCTTCATCCCTTGCTACAGGAGAATCTTGCAGTCCTTACAAGCCCTGAACCCAGTTTGAGAATGTTAGATTTTACACAGTGGCATTGCTCCCGAGTAGGATCCCAGGTTGTGAATCACCCATTCCCCACGACCCAAGCTGCTGTGGAACAGCAACGTCTTGAAACTGGACCCACCGCTAGAGTGTGTCCTC
Organism: Colobus angolensis palliatus; assembly: GCF_000951035.1. Taxonomy (NCBI): domain Eukaryota; kingdom Metazoa; phylum Chordata; class Mammalia; order Primates; family Cercopithecidae; genus Colobus; species Colobus angolensis. The sequence continues at coordinate 10,452,270 of NW_012122376.1, forward strand.
ACCTAAGGGTCAGTAACCACTGCATGCCTTCATCCCTGAGGCTCTGCCACCATTCTACCATGCTCACACACGTGGCTGCAGTTCTACTACTCCAGTGACTTGTAGCCTAGGCCCAGAGAAACAGCCCTGACCCTTGTGCCTGAACCCATGTGGTACCCTACCTCTCAAGAAACAGGGAGTTCTGCACAGTGAGGAAGCCAACCTTGCCTAAGGGACCTACCATGCATGCACACCCCGGCCTAAGAACCATCTCAGTGGCCCCATATCTGGTGAGCCTGCCTCCAGACCAGCCAGCCAGCTGCACACGTGTACCCTTGGCCTGAGAACTAGCAGACCAACCCACCCCTGCAAAGCTACAACACTACTACAATGAACTCCCACAGCCAAGGCCACTGAAGCACTCACAAGCATCACTGACATGGATTACAGATGAAGAACCTATAGACTATACTATTGTATCTTCCCAGAGCCATAGCCAAGATACAATATCCAACCAATACCCTAGGAACTATCTATAAGAAAAAACTTTCCTTATGAAAGGTATTCTATACAATTGGAAGAGGCAACTGTTCCACCAGATGTGCAGATATCAATGTAGGGACACAGGAAATGTAAAAAACAGGAAACATGACACCTCAAAAGCAGCACAAAAATTCTTCAGTTAACAGGACAAAAATAACTTATAAATGCCTGAAAGGCAATTTAAAATAATGATCTTTAGGAAATTTAATGAGACACAAGAGAATATAGATAATCAATTCAATAAAATCAGGAAAACAATTCATTATTTGAATGAGAAATTCAGCAAAGAGATAGATCTAATAAAAATGAATGAAATAGAAATATTGGAGCTGAAGAATACAATCTATTAAAGAATACTATTGGGAGCCTCAGCAATAGACTAGATAAAGTAGAAGAAAGAAATTCTGAATTTGAAGGCAAATCTTTTGAAATAACACAGTCAGAGGAAATAATAGAAATAAGAAAAAAAGAATGAAGAAAGCCTATGGGACTTATAGGACACAATTGAGTGAACAAATGAAAATTTGCATTATGGGAGTTACAAAGAAGAAGAGATAGAGAAAGGCACAGAAAACATATTTAATATAAATAATTTGGAAACTTCACAGGACTTGGGAGAGAATATGGTCATCCAGATCCAGGAAGCTCAAAGGTCTCCAAATAGATTAACCCAAAAAGGTCCTCTCCAAGGCACATAAAATCGAACTGTACAAAGTCAAAGACAAAGAGAGAATTCTAAAAGCAGCAAGAGAAAAGCATCAAGTCACACATAAGGTAATCACCATTAGATCCTCTGCATACTTCTTAGCAGAAACATTATAGGCCAGGAAAAAGTGGGGAGATACAATCAAAGTACTGAAAGAAAAAAGCCTGCTAGCCAAAAAAACTATGACCAGACACAGTGACTCATGCCTGTAATCCCAGCACTTTAGGAGGCCAAGGTGGGAGGAACACTTGAGCCCAGGAGTTCAACACCAGCCTGGGAAACATAGTGTGACCCTGTCTTTACAAAAAATAAAAAATAAAAGATTAGCCAGGCATGGTGGCATGTGACTGTGGTTCCAGATACTCAAGAGGCTGAGTTGCTTGAGCCTGTGAGGTTGAGACTGTGGTGAGCCATGATTGCACTACTGTACTCCAGCCTCAGTGACAGAATGAAACCCTGTCTCAAAAAGAAAAAAAAAAAAAGAACACTAATACCCAGCAAAGCTATCATTCAGAAATGAAAAAAGAAACTCCTTCTCAGACAAGCAAAAGGTGAGAGATTTCATCACTACTAGATTGGCCTCACAAGAAATGCTTAAGGGAGTTCTACAACTGGAAGTGAAAGGGTGATCATTACTATCATGAAAACACATGAAAGTATAAAACTCACTAGTAGAGGTAAATTCATAATTAGACTCAGAACATTCCAGCACTGTACTGGTGCTATGTAAATATTTCACACCTCTAGATGAAGGTTTAAAGTAAAAATGGTTAAAAATAAATATAGCTAAAATTAGTTGTTAAGGAACACATAATATTTAAAGATCTAAATCAAGGCAACAAAAATATAAATTGATGAAGAGAGTAAAAACTTAGAGCTTTTATGCAACCAAAGTTAACTTGTTATCAGCTTATAAATACAATATTCTTTATGTTATCCCCAGAGTAATCACAAAGGAAGAAATTGCAGCAGATACACAAATAAGAAAGAGAAAAGAATCAAAACTTGACATCACAGAAAACCGCCATGCTACAAAGGTGAACAACAAGAGAGGAAAAAAGGACCAAAGGTTCTACAAAACAACCAAAAAACAATGAACATAATGGCAGGAGTAAGTCCTTATCTATCAGTAATAATCTTGAGTGTAAATACATTAAATTCTTGAATTAAAAGGTATCGAGTGGCTGAACTAATTAAAAAAAAATAAGACCCAACTATATGCAGCCTGCAAGAGACTTACTTCTCCTGTAAGGATATACATGCTGAAATGAAGGGGCAGAGAAAGATATTGCATGCAAACAGAAACAAAAAGTTAATAAGAATAGCTATACTTATTTCACATAAAATGTACTTTGGTAAAAGCTATAAAAACATCCAAAGGTTATTGTATAATGATAAAGCAATCTATTCAGTAAGGTGATGGAACAGTTGTACATATATATACACTCAACACCAGAGCACATAAATACATAAAGTAAATTTTAGATCTAAGGGGAAAGATAGACTGCAAAACAATAATGGCAGTGAATTTCAACACCCCACTTTCAGGAATGGACAAATCATCCAGACAGAAAATCAGTGAATAAACATTGGATTGAAACTGCACTGTAGACCAAAAGAACCAAACAAACACTTAAAGCACATTCTACCCAACGTAGAAGAATACACATTCCTATCAACTGCACATGGGACATTCTCCAGGATAGGTTATATGTTAAGACACTAAACCAGTTTCAACAAATTTGAGAAGATAGAAATCATATCAATTATCTTTTTTGACCACAACAGTATAAAACTAGAAATCAAAAACAGGAGGAACATAGGAAACTTACAAGATACATGGAAATTAAACAATACGTTCCTTAATAACCAATGAGCCAATGAATAAATTTAAAAGGAAATTAGAAGATTTCTTAAGACAAATAAAAATGAAAATACAATATACCAGAATCTATGGGATACAGCAAAAACTGTTTTAAGAGGGAAGTTTATAGCAATAAATGCCTACATCAAAAAAGAAGAAAGTGGAGAGGATGCAGAGCGAGATGGCTGAATAGAACCCTCCAGTGATCATCCTCCCCACTCCAGAAACAGAACATTGAACAACTATCTACACAAGAAACCACCTTCATAAGAACAAAAAATCAGGTGAGTGATACCTGATTTTAACTTTGTATCACTGAAAGAGGCACTGAAGGGTGTAGGAAAGACAGTCTTCAGCTGCTAACAACACCCCTCCCTATCCTCAGGCAGGGCAGTGTGGTGCAGAGAATCTATGTCCTTCTGGCAGGGAGAGCAAAGGGATTGTGGGGCTTTGCATTGGAACTCAGTGTTGACCTGTCATAGCAGCATTTGGCAGAAAGATACTCGATATGATCTCTATATTCCCAGTGCCCATAAAGGGAGCACTTAGACCTGCACTAGCCAGAAGGGAATTTTCCCTTCCAAAGGTAGGTAGAAATAATTCCACCTGGGAGTTATAAACTCAGTGGTTCTGAACTATCAGTTAGGATCCAGGAAAAAGACTCGCTGCTACAGTGTTCAAGGAGATGAACAGGATGTTGAGAATAAGAGCATAGGCTCAAGCCGACCTCAGTTCAAATTGTAGCCAGTGACACCTGTTCTTTATGTATGTCTTTGTGTGTGTGTGCACTTGTGCGCATTTGTGTGCATTCATTTAATCTTTAAAAAAAAATTATGGATACCTACTTTACAAACTCTTGATGGTTTGAGATATCATATAAAAAGTACTTCAAACAGTACCCATAACATAGTAGGAGATCAACAAACTGAGATTCAGTAATAGTAGCAGTGTCATCAGGAGTGATACCAAAATGGTGGGTATGTAAAGTCAATCTAATCCTTAATATTTCTGAATAGTGTGGGCTTGTTTATAGGCCAGCTCACCTTTACTGACTGATAACAGATGGGGAACAATGGATCCTTTTCCTCATGAGTGACATAAACAGGAATGGTACACAAGAAGTAAATATGAAGAATTAAAAGTATATATATACACACACACCCATATAGTTTATTCTACAAATTACTTGCTATTCATATTGTGCCATGACTTTTATATCAAGCTCTGTGACCCTGAATGGGAGGTGCTAAGTTACTTTGTATTTAATTGTTATAATTTATTGCTTTTTCTGCCTTCAGCCGCTGACTGTAAATTTTTGTAGAGAAACACAAAATCACTTCCTGTTCTTGACACATAAAGGCCTTTTTCCCCCTAGTTATGCTCATAATTTTATGTTGGATGACCTTTGTTTCTGTGGCTTGGTTTTATGATTTAAAAACTACTTTGGATGACAGACAGTTCTGGAAATGATTTTTTTAACCAATGCAAATTGCCTGAGCCCACGACATAATGCTAGTTCCTCTCTTTATATTTCCTGTTAGCATTACCAGCGTCATGCTGCCTATAAATCAATTAATCTGCCCTGGATGAGAATCTCAAGGTCTGTGAATATGTTACTTGAAAAAAATACCTTTGTCTCTACCAACTTTTATTCCCAACGTGAAATTCTTGTAAAATCACATTAAGGCAGTTGGAAATTAAAAGCAATCCATTTTTTCTTTGGATAAAAGGTTTGGTTCTGATACATAACACAGTCAGTTTGAGTGAAAGAGAAGAATTTTTGTACTGAGTATTTTTTATGGTGCCTGAAGCTTTAACCTTCTTTTCTTTCCTTGTTGTGTGTAAAGAAAATTAAGTATCATAAGTAAGGGAGACTACATTGGTATGTGCAACCCCCACTGGCTTTTGATTGTGAAAACACAGGCCAAGGCCTGAGCATCTTGTTGACTCATTTGCACAGATGGAAATCATGAAGAGTCACCCTCAACAGCAGGTTCGAATTTGTCAGCTTGAATTTATGAGATTTAGTATGCACATGAATAAACACTAAAGAGAAAAACTTTATCTCCAACAAGTTTAAATAATTTTTCTTCACAAAAATGCAATGAAAGCAAAATTAAAAGAAGTATTTTATTTACTCGTAAGCACTAATGAGCAAGGGCACAGTGGCTCTGGACTTGAAACTATAGCTTGTAAGTCCCATTTAGGGCAGTATCATCCATGACCCCTTGGCAGGCCAATTTCCTGTTGAAATCCATGGAGGAGTCCCAGACTTTTGAAGAAGATCGAGTCTTGGAGAAACTTCTGCTTAATCCATTCACTTCTCTCTCCTCTTTTTCTGCTACATAGGTTACAATGATCAGTTATCATTATGACTAGAGCCATTTAAGAGAAAATATGCTTGTATCGGATAAAGGATAACCATGTCCAATAGTGATGTTATTGAGGTTATTCAAAGGCCTTACAAAAGCATGGTGCTAACCTGTGTACAGATTTATGGGAATTTTGTGCTTATTTCTTTACATATTAGTCACCTACATGGAGAACGAAATAAGAGAATAAGGGGGCAGAGCAGACATTAAGAGGTGGAAAACATTTTCACAGCAGTATCTTGTTAGCTTTCCAGTATCCTCTGATTTATCAAGACACAAATACTCACAGCTGGTGCATATTTTGATGCCAGAAAACTGGCATGGCTGAAATTGGAAGTCACCATGTCTCCCTGTATCAATTTAGTGTCCTCATTGCCCCATGCAACTTCTTAACATAAATTTGGATTTTAATTTTTTTTTATTTATTTTTATTATATTTTAAGTTCTAGGGTACATGTGCATAACGTGCAGGTTTGTTACATATGTATACTTGTGCCATGTTGGTGTTCTGCACCCATCAACTCGTCAGCACCCATCAATTAATCATTTATATCATGTATAACTACCCAATGCAGTCCCTCCCCCCTCCCCCCTCCACATGATAGGCCCCAGTGTGTGATGTTCCCCTTTTATATATATTTTTTGAAGTGTGGGCTTTTTGAGATTAAGTGTAGGCCAAAGGGATGCATGGCTGAGAAGTTAAGTATGATCAAAATCCTGCTAAGTGCCTGCCTTATATTTGTCAACCAGGAGGAATAGTCTAAGGCTGTTGGTAGAAGTTCAGGCTCTTCCAAAACAAGGGCAGTCTACCAATCCAACAGCCAAAAACAGCAAAGGAAATATGTGCCAGTGTTCTCCCTATATTGGCCCATTGCGTTTTGGTCACCCATCCTTAACAGGGTCATTTTCTGGCTGCTAATAAAAAGAGCAGGCCCAAATTTAGGGTTCTTGAGGGCCATTAGGAGGACAATGGAGAAATTACAATACAGAGTGGTTGAGATAGATAGGGACAAGAATGGAGTTGTACCTATCTGAGAAAATTTTCTGAGTGTCTGTGAATCATGGAATCAGTTTGAATAGTGGGAATGAAAACATAAAGTGATTTTGGAAGTTTTCAAATAACATATGTACCAAGATGTGTGTGCACATGCACACATGTGTGATGGCTGTTTGGTAATGTGTGTATCTCATATCCTGATGATATCATCTTTCGGAATGAAATACTTATTTTTGCAGCTACCTGTGAGAGTTTGAAGGCTAAGTCCAGTCCACTTTCTGAGCCTCTTCAATCTGAGCAGAGTCAAAAATCCCCAGTGGTTACTGCATCCTGGAATTAGCCTCATTTCCGTTGACCAAGAACACCTAGTGTGCTTGGTGGTGTTTCTTGTTCCCTCACGTGCTTGCCAAATCATACCTTTCTCACTTCCATCATGTTGGTCCAGTCTCTCTGCCTGAGTTCATGTTTTGGTTTTGAGCTCCTCACTGGAACTAGGTTTTTCTTGAATACCTGCCCACTTGGCTGGGTTCTTATACTGATCATGACCCCCTCCTGCACCAAACCTGCATGCAAGAGTTCCTTTAAACTTAGGACATTGGTCTGCCTCCTGGTATAACAAACAAACTACCATTGGATCAGTCCTCCCTCAGCTGTGTTGGACCTACGGTGGTCTTATTTTCCCTCCTCACTTGAACAGGTTAAAGAAGATCCAGCATGCCATTTCACCTGATAGTTTTCTGTTTGATGGCAATGAACATCCAAAAGTTCATGCATTTACCAAAAAAGGGGACGTTTTTGGTTTAGAATACTTTGAAATGTCAAAATGAATGAAAGTATTAACTAGTAATATTAGTGCATTAATATATAACCTAGTTACATATGTCTCCATTTTTTTAAGAACCAATCACAAGTCTAATGAGTACTAGTCCCAGTTCTGGTCCTATTTTGGTGATTTGGAATATCACACAGTAAATTCCTCCTTTTATGTATGTTACAAACTGTAGCTATTGCAATATTCATAAGCAAGAGTTCTCACAAATATGTAAAAATGAGGTATGTATCTTTATGTCACATATTTATAATTTCAAATCTGTCACATATTTACAAGTAATCAAATAGAACAGGTAGAAAACACATTGGCTTTAAATAAACCAAAATTTAGAACTTAAAGTATTTCTATATTGATGTTCTTCAAAAATGGTATGGACTAGGGAGTGAGATGTAGAAAGACAAAGAAAAAAGAGCTTAATTATGATGAATTATTTTAGCATCAGATAATACATATTAATAATTTCTCTATTTTCTGGGTTTTCATATCTGTAAATAAGCCAAATTAATTTTATGAGCATGCCAAATTATAAGTAACCATTCCTAATGCTGCCAAACCAACAAAGCACTTTTTAATCTAATCAGCACTAAAGTGTTACATATATTTATCTTTTAACAGTTTAGTAACTTGTGGTTAATAATTGCCAAAATATTACAGTGGGACTTAAATAGGTTTCTAAATATCCAGAAGAAGGGAGGGGTGGTCCTACCTTCAAAACCTGCCAGATTTAATTCTCGTTAGGAACTTCAAGCAGGAAAGTTGTGAAGCAACTCAAAGACCATCAACAAACTCACTTGTGCTGCCTGCAAGATATGTTTTCTGCAGACCTTGCAATAAAACTCCTGATACACACACGTATATAGTACACACACATATATATACATTTATATATACACATATATGGGTATACATACACATACATATATATTTAAACTTTTTGTACATGTATTTGATTAAGAGGAGGTAAAATTAAGAGGGGCTAAAATTTCAAACTGACACATGTTGCTGAACATAAAATTGTACACATGAGGTCATTACTGCAGCACATGTATGCTGGGCTCAATAATTAAATATCAGGTGCACACTTTCCTTCAGAGGCAAGGAGCAGTTGTACAATAAAAACAAGGGGGTGTGGCATTCATCTCATGGTGACAAGATACCATTTTCTTGGTTAGTGCTGAGGCAAGTTTGGGATACTTTTCTCTGAATTTTAATATGCAGAAGAACCTTATCTGGCAATATATGCTTCTAAAATTCCTAGGATTGTGGTTGTAGTTTTAGCAATGAAATGAAAAGCTAAAGCTGGATTCATTATGGAAAACAAAATAAATTTGGTGGTTTTGAAATGTCCAGAGGCTACCTGAAAAATAGGTATTGATGTATCTCACATATTTTTAAAATATGATCAGAACAAGACATACTAGAAAAGTAATTTCACCACATAGGGTTGAGAACTACATTTATTGTTTAACTCCAAATTTAGCATGTTCTAGTTGAGACCTTGTATCGGTCGTTAAATGTTGGTGATTAAATTTCCAAGAAAAACAAACAAACAAAAGCGTTTCCTCTGTGGAAGGCAATATGCTGAATTGGTTAAGAACACCGACGGGTGGCCGGGCGCGGTGGCTCAAGCCTGTAATCCCAGCACTTTGGGAGGCTGAGACGGGCGGATCACGAGGTCAGGAGATAAGACCATCCTGGCTAACACGGTGAAACCCCGTCTCTACTAAAAAATAAAAAAAA
>NW_012122376.1:10461352-10470379 GCF_000951035.1 Colobus angolensis palliatus
AAAATAAAAAAAACTAGCCGGGCGAGGTGGCGGGCGCCTGTAGTCCCAGCTACTCGGGAGGCTGAGGCAGGAGAATGGGTAAACCCGGGAGGCGGAGCTTGCAGTGAGCTGAGATCCGGCCACTGCACTCCAGCCTGGGCCACACAGCGAGAGTCCCTCTCAAAAAAAAAAAAAAAAAAAAAAAAAGAACACCGACAGGTTCTGGCAGCAGATTTAGCTTTGTCACCTTGAGTAAATTTCTTACTCTCCTTCTGTCTCAATTTCCTTATCTGTTAAGAAAAAAAGGTGACTTTAGACACAATTACCTGATTTGGGTACACAGGAGAATTAAATGAGTTAATACATACACAGACATATATGAACAAATTAGCAATAAAAAAGCAAACAATCCCATCAAAAAGTGGGCTTAGGACATGAGTAGACAATTCTCAAAAGAAGATATACAAATGCCTAACAAGCATATGGAAAAATGCTTAACATCGCTAATGATCAGGGAAATGTAAAACAAAACCACAATGCAATACCACTTTACTCCTGCAAGAAGGGCTATAATCAAAAAATTAAAAAATAGTAGATGTTGACATGGATGTGGTGAAAGGGAAGCACTTCTACACTGCTGGTGGGAATGTAAACTATTACAACCATTATGGAAAACAGCATGGGGATTCCTTAAAGAACCAAAAGTAGAACTACCATTTGATCCAGTAATCCCACTACTGGGTATCTACCCAGAGGAAAAGATGTCATTATATGAAAAATATACTTGCACATGCATGTTTATAGCAGCATAATTTGCAATTGTGAAAACGTGGAACAAGCCCAGATACCCATCAATCAATGAGTGGATAAAGAAACTGTGGTATGTATATACAATGGAATACTACTCAGCCATAAAAAGGAATGAATTAATGGCATTTGCAGCAACCTAGATGAGACTGGAGACTATTATTCTAAGTAACACAGGAATGGAAAACCAAACATCGTATGTTCTCACTCATAAGTGGGAGCTAAGCTATGAGGATGCAAAGGCATAAGAATGACACAATGGACTTGGGGACTCAGGAAGAAAGGGTGGGAAGGGGGTGAGAGATAAAAGACCACAAATAGGGTGCAGTGTATACTGCTCGGGTGTTGGGTGTACCAACATCTCACAAATCACCACTAAAGAACTTACACATGTAACCAAACACGATCTGTTTCCCAATAACCTACGGAAATAAAAAAAAAGTGAGTTAATATACATGAAGTCCTTAGAGAAACACCTGGTATGTAGGGAATATTCATGAGCAGTAGATATTATTATTACCACTTACTGTTCAAGGTTCTGGATCATTTTAGTTGAAGAATATGCTGAGATTTCTAAGCAATTTAAAATATATATCATTTACAGACATTTGTGTATATGAATCGTAATTTTTCTGATACTAGGAAAGCAAAGGAAGTCCAGAAATGCATTAGACGTAGAGACAAATGTCAGCGCAATTGATAACCATTATACCAAATTTCAAAATTTCATGTACATCCAAACAGTTTCTTTCTTCTCATTAACCAACTTGATAATACATAAATATTAGGTTTGTGCAAAAGTAAGTGCGGTTTTTGCCATTACTTTTAATCCCATTACTTTGAGCATACTTTGTATGTTTTCCATCATTTTTCTTACCATTTTGTAAACAAATTCTTCCCCCATTCCTTTTAATGGCAAAAACCACACTGACTTTTGTACCAACTTAAATAGTTATATATTTGAAATTAAACAACAAATCTGTTCTGATATAATCTGTTCTATATATTAAGGTTCCATGTAAGATTATGTTTTTAAAAGTCCATCCCACTGATTAAAAAAAAAAAAAAAACTAAAAAGATTTAAAGTTCATTGATCTAAAGAAGATAGTGTTTCTTTTACTGTAATCATAATGATAATATAATTTTTATGAAGTACTATCTTACCTGTGACCTCATTTGTTACCACAACCCAGCAAAGCAAGCAGGATTGGAATTATCATTCATATTTTACTGATGAGAAAATGAAGCCCTGAAGAGGTAAAAGTAACTTAGTCAGAGTGACAAGGCTATTGTGACTCAAAGTCAGAAAGGATTCCAATCCAATTCTTGAGTCCTCATTCAGTTTTTTACTTGACCTGCCTTGCAGCTGACAGGCCTAAGTGTTCCTGTTCCAAAGCTGAGGACCTTTTCTCCTGGGGGCTCCTTATGCAATGATTTATAGCAGAGGTGCGGAGTCAATGCCTTTCTGACTCTTTACAGGAGGGAGGTTTTCCGTGCACCTTGGCTTCTGATAGCCCTGTGTAGTGAATTTGGAGGTGTCAAGGTGGACTCACATGGTAATGTGAGCCTAAGATGAGAAGTTAATTAGGTCTTTTGATATCTAATGAGGTTTCAAATCATTTATCACCAGTAGAGAGCAGTATAAGATTAGAATTAATAGCGGGACGTGCATGAAGAAAGTGATGTTTGAATCATGAATGTATTACAAGGGCGGAGTTAAAATGATTGATTTTAAGCAAGCATGATCTGGCCTTGTAATAGTAGATCATTTCCATCAGTTGAATCTTTACAAAGCAGTCACTCAAAACTTGCATTTAAATGTAATAGCAATATTAAAAGAAGTAGGCGTTGCTTGCTTGTTGAAGTTACATTGAAGAGGTTCAATTCTGAATCATAACCCAGGCATATGCGCCTTCTGCTTGAATACCTTGCTTCCAAACAACTGTTGCGTGTTTCTAACACAGAGTTCCTTCTTCATTCCTGACTCCTGTGTTGCATATGGGACTCCATACATACAAAATAGGTTCAAAGAATTACCATGGGGCTTCATGCTGACCTCCTTTATTTTTCTTACTTGGGATTTGTGGCTGTTGGCTTTCTTGAACCTTTTTTTTTTTTCCTGGTTATAGATATAAAATCAAGCTTCATTTCACAAGTAGCCTTCAGTGTATTCATATTATTTAGAGACATGCAGTAAATACAAATCTGCCCACAGTGTACAGACTGAAATATTGGCATTTAGTTCCATCCCAATTACAGTATTTTACTAGTCTAACACTGAGATGCATCACACAATGACTTTCATGCTGTGGAAAGCTTTGAAATGGATCTGCCTTAAAGACAGATGCATTTACACTTCACATGTTTTTCATCATTTTTTCTTACCATTTTGCCTGTTCCCAAACTAGCTGTATTTAAACAAATTTTTCCCCCACAGCCATTTTGTTCTCTGATTTCATCCTGCCGTGAAGTCTCGATGCAAAATTGGCAATAGCATGATTGATCATTTAGCTGACAGCATAATCATGAACACGAGGTAGAAACTTCACTTCACATCCAGTAAGAGGAGAAGCTGGAATGCAGAGGTATTAAAATACAAATATCTCCCATGAAAACAGAGGAAACATGAGAGGTTTAATGTTTGAATAAATCTCCTCTATTCCCCAAACCCCAGCCATTGATAAATGTGCTCCCTCTTCAATCTTGTTTCAGTATTCAGGTTTTCTCATAAGTAGGGTATTTATTGAAAAAAGCTCTCTCCCTTTACTCTGTCCTCATCACAACAGTAAAAGAACCCGCCCCCTCCACCCCCTACCTTGCAAAAAGAGCCTGTGAGAACGCTTTCCTCTAAGGATTCAGTTACTTGTTTGCCTAAATGAAGAAGAGACATGTCTGTAGTAATACTTGCATGTTGGACGAGCCCCATTCAGAAGAAAATCACAATGAGGTTTCTGTTTATACAGGTGCCATTAGGTGTACTTACTGTCCCAGTTGTAAGTTAGGTAGCTAACCAAGTGCACTGCACATGGAGTTAAAAAATTCAAATTAAAAAAAAAATGCAAAGAAGCTAACTGCTGTGCTGGCATGAGGATTGGGTCTCCCAAACACAGGTTCTATCATTTTAGTTCTCCAAGGGGGCTCTACGTACACTTACAGCAGTATACTAGGCCACTACGCCTACTGTGGCTATTGAATATCAAGTCCATTTTGTCTATCATTGACAAAGATTGGTATGGCCTCAAAGAGGACTTTCAACTGGGGGCTATTGCTTTTATTTTTGCCTTTTGTGTAGAATTGGCACTTTAGGGCTGCTGGCAAAATAAATTTACTGACAGTGACAGCATCTGTGAAATAAATTTACCTAGAAAATATAAATATGGATATACATATATCAGAAGAATGTATTATAAAAAGTTTCACATTACTTGTGTTAAATATTCAATGGTACAATAGATATGAACACATTTGATCTAGAGTCTCAACACAGTAGGGTAGTATTTTTAATAATAATTTTTTGAATCTTATACATTTTAAAGTTATTATTTGGGGCTTTAATTTTGTATATACATAAGTGTCTCTTAAGTGAAGGAATTTAGCACAGGTTAACTGATAAATTGAAATGACAGATATGTACTAGGCACTCCCACTCAGCTTGTGTGAAAAAAGAAGGCAAGGAAGTCCAAAAAATACCACAGGTTTTCTGCAAGTTACAGAACCCTTGCTCTTTCCAACCTTATATAATTCACCTTTCCTCTTGTTCAATCATTCAGCAATTACTCATTACTTTTGCTTTATATTTGAAGTATTATCTTATTTTCATAGTTGAGCTTATAAATGATACATAGAAAGCATGAGCAGAGAAACTTATCAGAAACTTCCATCACTGAGCAGAAACTCTCAGATTTGGAATATGATCCACTTGTTTATTTTATGTAATTTTTGCTCTCTTTGCAGCCCAGCTGTATTCTCCCCAGAACTTGTGGTTGTTTTTCTCAGTATTTCCTTATTTTACATTCCAGTGACACACATGTGTGAGGCTTTAAAAAGTTATTCTTGTGCCACGTCCTCTTAACATATAGCTAAAACTCCTGGGCATCAGAAGCAGTAGGCGAAACTTGAGTCAAATCAATTTTTTTTTTTTCCTGTCTGAAAGATCTGTATTACACAACAATAGTAAAGTAGATGGTTTGGAAGCAGAACATGACATATGGTCCTCCAAACATCATCCAACCTTCTCTATGCAGTACATGGCATGAAACTTGGCATAACACACCTTGGACCAGGTCCAATGGCATTCAATCACTGGCAATGCTAGAAACACTTTGATGAATCATGGACTCACTATTAGCAAACAATTTCATGGCCCTTCCCTAAGGATGGTGTAATAGTAGGACTTCAGTGTATTATATAAAAAGAAAAAGATACATATAATAATATATGGAATAGTCTTGTTTTTCTCTAACCTCTCCCCCCCACACACACACCAATGATGAAAACACACTCTTCTTTAGTCCTTCCCATTTGTCCATTTGCAGACTAGTATTCCTGTTTTCTTCAGTGACTATGTGACTCTTAACGCCCACTCAAAATCAATTTCAGGAAAAATTCATTACATTTTGCCATCACTGGCAAGGCTACATAATAGGTACTCAGTAAATATGCATTTGAGTAATGAATGACTGCATCTGTCAAGATGAAAATAAGGATTTCCAAATTAGAATCATTTTGTTAGTCTTTCAGCTTTGGTACCTGTAAGCTATTTTTATTCTTTGAAAATTTGATTGTAAACAATATTGCTGCCATTTCTAATTTTAAAATCTTTGACTCTTATATTAATCGAGAAAATTTATGCATGGTGTCTTGCATGGTTCTTGATAACGTGGTAGGCAGGCAGTGTTAGAATGAAAATTGGTGAAAACAGTGTGATAGGCTCAATTGCATTAAATAAAATGAAAACATTAAAAGGTTACTGATTATAGCACCTGTGAGCTGCAATGTAAAGAAAGGAATTGTAGGGATACAGATTAGCCTTATACCATATAGAATAAAAAGTGAAAGGGAAGAAAATCCAAGAAGAAAGAGGAGAGGGAAGAAGATTGGTTAAACCTCCTATTTATTAAAATTCAATATTAGTTTGGACAAAAATAAATGTTGGACTTTATAATTCTTGTTATTTAATATTTTTAAAACTGTGATAAAATACACATAACAAAAAATTTGCCATTTTAATCATTTAAAAGTTTACAATTTTGTAGCATTTATTACACTCATATAATGTGCAATGGCCACCACTGTCTAGTTCCAGAACATGTTTATTACCCCAAAAGGAAACCCCATGCCCATGAAGCAGTCACTCCCCATTCTACCCTTCACCCAGTCCCTGGAAATCACTAATTAATTTGCTTTCTGTCCTTATGGATTATTCTGTCGTGGATATTTGATATAAATGAAATCATATAATATGTGGCTTTTTGTGACTGACTTCTTTAACTTAGCTTAAAGTTTTTGACGTTCACCCATGTTGTAGCATACTCAGCACTTCATTCCTTTATAAGGATGAATGATATGCCATTGTATAAACAGACGACATTTTGTTTATCCGTTTATCACCTGGTGGACACTTGGGTTGTTTCCACCTTTCAGCTATTGTAAAAAGTGCTGCTATGAACATTTGTGTATAAGTTTTAGTTTGAACACCCATTTTATATTCTTATGAGTAATATACATAAGGAGTGGAGTTGCTGGGTGTGATGGTTAATTTTATGTGTCAACTTGACTAGGCAAAGGGATGCCCGGATAGCTCCCTTAATAATATACCAGATCACATGATAATTAGATGTTGGGCTTACCCCAGTGTTTTCCACAGTGGCTGTACCGTTTTACATTTCCACCAGCAATGTAGGTAGATTCCAATTTCTCCACATCCTCATCAACAATTATTATTTCTCATTTTTCTTGTAGTCACCCTAGTGGGTGTAATTTTCTTACTCTAAATTTCCTCCCATATTCCACATTGGAAGTATGCAATATTGTACAGGGCAAAGACAAAGTACCATACACCATGAATGCTGGATGAGGGCCAAATAGTGAAGGAAGTTCTGTTTGACTTTCATGCCTCTACATTCCCATTCTGTGTCCTTCCTTTATGCACCTTTGGTGGTGCCTCTTCTTTTTTTCAAGTCCTTGGTGTCTGCCTTGGTCAAGGTACGACTTAGTCACTTTAAGAGACCCGTATAACATCTCACTCCTGTTGGGAGTATTTATATTTTAACAGACAAACTAAACTTCTGAAATTGCCAGCAATTAGCAGGCATGTATTTTAGGAGGCACGGGGTAGACAGTAGGCTTGCTATGAGTCTCTATCATAGATAATGGATGTGAGCTCACAGTCTGTTGACTGACGACCAGTGTGAACAATGTTCACATAATAAAGCACATGAAAAGGAGTCAATTGGTCAACTCTCAGGAGGGTAGTCAGTCATTCATCTTATAAGAATTGGTCAAATGCTTATTTTGTGCTAGGTACTGGGAATGGCACTGTGGGTGCATCCTAATTTCAAGGAGCTTATATTAGAGTTGTGTTTACAAGTAGTAGGGTTGATGTTATAGGGACCCACATTATCCTCTGATAAGGCTACCTTGTGACTAGTGGACAGCATGTATGCAATAGCTGACCACGTATACAAATATAGTCTGTGCTCCTGAAAACAGCAAAATGAACTTAGGAATACTCACCATGCTCCTGTGACTCATACACTAAAGTTTTAGGCCCCCATTTCCCACATCCTAGACCTGAACTGTCCAATACAGTAGTCGTATGTAACCTTTGACACCTAAAATGTATAGTGCAACTGAGGAACTTATTTAAATGAATTTTGATTAATTTATATTTTAAAACTGGTACTTGATTCAGTTTTTGGAAAACTTTCACATGTTTGAAACAGCATGGTCATTTGAATCTGCTTTGTCAACTATAAATGTTATTAGCTCTAGATAGAGATCAAATATTTTCAATGAACATTTAGCATCCAAATTGGGGTGTGCTAGAAATACACACCAGGTTTTACAAAAACAGACATATGGACCTGTAGAACAGAATAGAGAAATCAGAAATAAGATCAAACACCTACAACCATCTGATCTTTGACAAGCCTGAAAAAAACGCAATGGGGAAAGGATTCCCTATATAATTAATGTTGCTGGGATAACTGGCTAGCTATATGCAGAACACTGAAACTAAACCCCTTCCTTACACCTTACACAAAAATTAACTCAAGTTGGATTAAAGGCTTAAATGTAAAACCCAAAATTATACAAAAAAAAAAAAACCCAAAAAACAAAAAATAAAACAAAATAAAAAACCCTAGGAGAAAATCGAGGCAATACCATTCAGAACGCAGGCACGGGCAAATGTTTCATGACGAAAATGCCTAAAGCAATTGCAACACAAGCAAAAATTGACAAATGGGATCAAATTAAACTAAAGAGCTCTCACGCAGCAAAAGAAACTATCATCACAGTAAACAGACAACCTACAGAATGGGAGAAAATGTTTGCAATCTATCCACCTGACAAAGGTCTAATATCCAGGGTCTAAAAGGAACTTAAACAAATTTACAAGAAAAAAATAAACAACCTAATTAAAAAGTGGGCAAAGGACATGAACAAACACTTCTCAAAAGAAGGCACATATGTGGCCAATAAACATGAAAAAAAGCTCAACATCACTGATCATTAGAGAAATGCAAATTAAAACCACAATGAGATACTATCTCACACCAGTCAGAATGGTGATTATTAAAAAGTCAAGAAGTGTCTGTTCATATCCTTTGCCCAATGTTTGATGGGGTTTTTTCTTGTAAATTTCTTTAAGTTCCTTGTAGATTCTGGATATTAGTGCTTTGTCAGATGGATAGTTTGCAAAAATTTTCTCCCATTCTGTAGGTTGCCTGTTCACTCCGATGATAGTTTCTTTTGCTGGGCAGAAGCCCTTTAATTGAATTAGATCCCATTTGTCAATTTTGGCTTTTGTTGCGACTGCTTTTGGTGTTTTAGTCATGAAGTCTTTGCCCATGCCTATGTCCTGAATGGTATTACCTAGGTTTTCTTCTAGGGTTTTTATGGTTTTAGGTCTTATGTTTAAGTATTTAATCCATCTTGAGTTAATTTTTGTATAAGGTGTAAAGAAGGGGTCCAGTTTCAGTTTTCTGCATATGGCTAGCCAGTTTTCCCAACACCATT
>NW_012122376.1:10470452-10499777 GCF_000951035.1 Colobus angolensis palliatus
TGCTGTTTTGGTTACTGTAGCCTTGTAGTATAGTTTGAAGTCAGGTAGTGTGATGCCTCCAGCTTTGTTCTTTTTGCTTAGAATTGTCTTGGCTACATGGGCTCTCTTTTGGTTCCATATGACATTTAAAGTAGTTTCTTCTAATTCTGTGAAGAAAGTCAATGGTAGCTTTATAGGGATAGCATTGACTGTATAAATTACTTTGGACAGTATGGCCATTTTCACCATATTGATTCTTTCTATCCATGAGCATGGAATGTGTTCCCATTTCTTTGTGTCTTCTCTTATTTCCTTGAGCAGTGGCTTGCAGTTCTCCTTGAAGAGGTTCTTCACACCCCTTGTAAGTTGTATTCCTAGGTATTTTATTCTCTTTGTAGCAATTGTGAATGGGAGTTCACTCATGATTTGGCTTTCTGTTTGTCTGTTGTTGGTGTATAGGAATACTTGTGATTTTTGCACATTGATTTTGTATCCTGAGACTTTGCTGAAGTTGGTTATGAGCTTAAGGAGATTTTCAGCTGAGATGATGGGGTTTTCTAAGTATACAATCATGTCATCTGCAAACAGAGACCATTTTACTTCCTTTCTTCCTATTTTAATACACTTCATTTTTTTCTCTTGCCTGATTGCCTTGGCCAGAACTTCCAATACTATGCTGAATAGGAGTTGTGAGAGAGGACATCCGTGTCTTGTGCCAGTTTTCAAAGGGAATGCTTCCAGCTTTTGCCCATTCAGTATAATATTGGCTGTGGTTTGCCATAAAGAGCTCTTATTATTTTTGAGAAGACGTTTATGCGGCCAAAGCATATGAATAAAAAGCTCATTATCATTGGTCATTAGAGAAATGCAAATCAAAACCACAATGAGATACCATCTCATGCCAGTTAGAATGGTGATCATTAAAAAGTCAGGAAACAACAGATGCTGGAGAGGGTATGGAGAAATAGGAATGCTTTTACACTGTTGGTGGGAGTGCAAATTAGTTCAACCATTGTGGAAGACAGCGTGGCGATTCCTCAAGGATCTAGAACCAAAAATACCATTTGACCCAGCAATCCCATTACTGGGTATATACTCAAATGATTATAAATCATTCTACTATAAAGCCACATGCACACGTATGTTTACTGCAGCACTATTCACAATAACAAAGATTTGGAACCAACCCAAATGGCCATTA
This sequence comes from Colobus angolensis palliatus, assembly GCF_000951035.1. Classification (NCBI taxonomy): domain Eukaryota; kingdom Metazoa; phylum Chordata; class Mammalia; order Primates; family Cercopithecidae; genus Colobus; species Colobus angolensis. The sequence goes on from NW_012122376.1 coordinate 10,471,633, forward strand.
ATGATAGACTGGATAAAGAAAATGTGGCACATGTACACCATGGAAAACTATGCAGCCCTAAAAAAGGATGAGTTCATGTCCTTTGCAGGGACATGGATGAAGCTAGAGACCATCATTCTCAGCAAACTAACACAGAAACAGAAAACCAAACACTGCGTGTTCTCACTCATAAGTGGGAGTTGAACAATGAGAACACATGGACCCAGGGAGGGGAACATCACACACCAGGGCCTGCTGGGGGGTTGGGGGAAAGGGGAGGGAGAGCATTAGGAGATATACCTAATGTAGATGATGGGTTGATGGGTGCAGCAATCCACCATGGCAAATGTATCCCTACGTAATAAAGCTGCACGTTCTGCACATGTGTCCGAGAATTTAAAGTATAATTTTAAAAAAGTCAAGAAACAACAGATGCTGGTGAGAATTCAGAGTAAAAGGAACACGTTTACACTGTTGGTGGGAATGTAAATTAGTTCAACCATTGTGGACGATAGTTTGGCGATTCCTCAAAGATCTAGAAGCAGAAATACCATTTGACCCAGCAATCCCATTACTGGGTATATACCTAAAGGAATATAAATCATTCTATTATAAAGATATATGTGTATGTATGTTCATTCCAACACTATTCACAATAGCAAAAACATGGAATCCACCCAAATGCCCATCAGCGATAGACTAAATAAAGAAAATGTGATACACACACACACACACACACACACACACCGTGAACTACTATGTGGCCATAAAAAAGAAGGATATTATATCCTTTGCAGGGACATAGATGGAACTGGAAGCCGTTAACCCCAGCAAACTAACACAGGAGCAGAGAATCAAACTCCGCATGTTCTCTCTTATAACTGGGAGCTGAATGATGAGACCACATGGACACAGTTGGGGGGTGGGGGTGGAAACCACACACACTGGGGCCTGTTGGGGGTGGACGTGGGAGTAGATAGAGCATCAGGAAGAATAGCTAAGGGATGCTGGGCTTAATACCTAGGTGACGGGTTGATCTGTGCAGCAAACAACCATGGCACACGTTTACCTATGTAACAAACCTGCACATCCTGCACATGTACCCCGGAACTTAAAATAAAAGTTGAAGGGGGGAAAATAAGTACCGATCTGGTTTCAGAAACTTACTATGAAAAAGGAATGTAAATTGGCTCTTTAAGAATTTATACATAGATTACATAGTGAAATGTGATTTTGAATTTGTTTAGAAAAATTATTAATAATATTAAAATCAATTTCTGTTGTTTTATTTTACTTTTTGAGACTGTGGCCGCTAGAAAATTTTAAAATACTTCTGTGACTCACATTGCGATAGTGTTTCTACTGAATAACACTGCTCTAAAAGATTAGGGTTATCTGAATCTATTTTCCTTTTACTGTAATATACGCATCTTTTCTTTGATTTCATTTTACTCCAGCTTTATTAGGGTATAATTGACAAAAATTTGTATATATTTATAGTGTGCAGTGTGATGTTTTGATATATGTACACGTTGTGAAATAGTTTTCACAATCAAACTGATTAACATCTCTATCACCTCACATAGTTATCATTTTTCTGTGTGGTGAGAATATTTAAGATCTACTCTGTTAGTAATTTTCAAGTATGCCATACATTATTATTAGCTATACTCATCATACTACGCAATAGATATCCAGAACTTATTTATCCTGTGTAACTGAAATTTGATACCCTTTAATCAACATCTCCCTATTCTTCACCTCTGCCCCCAGTCCCTGTCAACCACTATTTTACTCTCTGCTTCTATGAATTCAAACTTTTTAGATTCCACATATAAGTGAGACCGTGTGGTTTTTATTTTTCTGTGCCTGTATTATTTCACTTAAGTTAATGTCCTCCAAGTTCATACATGTTGTCACAAACGATGGAATTTCCTTCTTTAAGGCTGAGTGGTATTCCATTGTGTGTGTGTGTGTGTGTGTGTGTGTGTGTATAGATATATAGAAAGTTTAGTGTGTGTGTGTGTGTGTATACTTTCTTTATCCCTTCATCTGTTGATGGACACTTAGTTTGATTATAACCTGGCTATTGTGACTAGTGCTGCAATGAACATGAAAGTAGATTTGTAGTAAAACTCCCCTTTGGCATCCCACCTTCTTTCACCACAGCTCCCAAGGATACCACCACCTTGCCACGCTTCTCGAGGCTGACATCCAGCAAATGGCAAATACGTGAAGAAACATCTGGGACTTTCTCACAACCCTCTTTCTAAATACATTTTTTCCCTTTCAGTCCATGACCAGGTTCACTTATAATTCCAACACACTCAAATCATGCTCCCCTAGGCTTTACTTAAGTGACAAAACCATCCAATAGAGTAATTTACACTAAAATGATCTTAGTTTGATATGTTTTTGCTCTTAAGGGTATTTGCATTTTAAAATTTGCTGCCTGTAGAGAACAACAGTTAAAGGGAAGAATTTAAGAGTGATATTTTGAACACTATGACCAGTAAACTTGATCTAGTTTCCTAGTTATAAACAATACAAACAGACAAAAATCTTAGGTCTTCCTCCATACATTCTCTTCCTGTTCCCCACCTTCTTCTCCCTGAGTAAGTAGCCATTGGTAGAAAAATGATCCTTGACTTTAGGTAAATTTATCTGTTTCATATGGTAAAGTGAAATATTTATGACCAATCAGAGGTAAGGTTTGAAACAAATTAATGTGCCTTTTATTTCTTTCTTTGTTCTAGATATAATAATGAGCAGTTTCTCTTTCATAAGACTGTCAGCTCCTCTAGGGTTGGCTGCCTGGAATTGAAAATACCAAATAAGTGTTCAGTCAATTCATTTGATTTTATTATGAGCTCATTAAAAAAATACAACCAATCTCAGTAGAGCACAACTTATTAGCCCAAAGAATACAGCGGAAGGTTTTGGTCCATTCTTTAGTCTTCCCAAAGAGATTTATAGCTGAAAGAACTAGAAGACTGTTCTGCTGTACAACCTACAGCATGTACCTCTGTCTCTTCATTTTATTAGGAAATATTGAATATGTTATCATAAGCATAAGAAAATGGATGTTGTTTCTCCTAGTGTAAGGATAAACATGTAATCTGTTTATTAATTTTTCTTACTCCCCTTGAAATGATCTCTTTTGATAGAAGACTGATACGATGAATTGTTCTCTGAAAGTCGACAGGGAGTGAGAGAATTTAAGCTTCTCTTCTTTAGGTTGAAATGGTAGGACCCCTTTGAACTGGAAAAAGAGGAACTGTCTTAGGAGTTTGTAAATATATTGTACCTATCAAGAATACAGGAATGTGATTTTGGGGTATCCCAGAGAGTGCTTATTTTACCGCCCCATTGCCAATGGAAAACTTGAGACAGAATAGGGTTAAGCAGTTTCCCAGTGTTCCACAGTAAATTGGCAGTTGAATTGGGATTAGAATCTAGGTCTCCAAACCTTGGGGACTTCTCTATTAGCTCAGATCATGTACGGCTCAGCAGTTTCTTTCACAAGATCTTCCTGACATGACACATGCCATCAGTCTTATTTTATAACAGATGTTTTGAGGGTGGAGCAGATGGTCTCTTCCCTTCACCCTCCCAGCCCCTGACTCCAGAGAGTCAGAACATGTCAGATATGGCACTCATAGCCATCTTTCCCCCGGGATCTAGCTCCCCTTCTGCTCTTCCTTCTCATATGCTCATCTTTCCCATAATCAAGAAAATACTGTTCCTATGGTTTCCTTTTTTGATGAGGCCGTGTACTTTTCCCATCAAGTTTTTTTTTTTTTTTTTTTTATCACTTATGTTCTTGCTGTCCTGACTTTCCTTTAATTTTTGTAGAAGATAGCATTGTCTAGTTGGTAGGAAGAATGCTGTCCTCTATGACACTGGCCTCCACATTCTGTTATGATTTCTGATATAAAGGATGACCTATGGCTGGTTGCTTTCTACCTTTCTGTTGTGTACATTTTGGACTATCTTTGGTCCCCTGGAGTACCCCTATGGATGTCACTTGGGGAGCCACTGTCCTAGAGTACTTAGAAATTTGGAGAAAAAGAAAAAGGCCTCATCTTCAAGTTCCAGATGCTCCACTATCTTTGTCACCCATGGTTTACATGTAGCTTACTCTCTGCATTACCATTTTTATTCTTCAATGCTTTTCCACTATATTTTGCTGCTTTAATGTTATTAAATGGCCTTCTGACATTTATTTCTTTTTTTCGAGCTAACCAGATAACTTTATGTCCTGAGAGAACCCAGTGTTAGATGTATATGTGTGTATATGTGTGCATTTACATGTACACACATGTGCATGTGTGCCTGCATGCACTTGTGTTCATGCACTTCTACAAATTTCATTAAATTGTATTTAATGGCAGAAACATTGACTCTGGTGTCATAGATGCTTTTATTTATCAGCCTTGACATACACAAGCTGTGTGACTGTGGGCAGGTCATTCTACCTGTTCTGTATAGACACCCAGGAAATCGCTGCTGCTGTGGAGAAACAATTGAATACACAAGCTGTGTTAAAAACAATGAAAACCAAAAAGAGGAGAAAGGGTTCTTCACTGGTGAACCATTGCCCCAAGGATGGAATAACTGCCAGCTGACCCATCCCCTTGCCTCAAAGTGAGCAGTCCTGAGTAGATTGAGCAGCTAGGTTCATGTGGACTTGTTCCATTCTGGGAAATCCTCTAAGGGAAACTAGTTAGTTTCTTTCAATACTGCAGACAAACTACCTCATTTACATTTTAATGCAAGAAATGAATGGAAATGATGGCCATTCGTTTCTGACCATAGCCAGAGTCATTTAGTTTTTTTAAAATTTTGCTATGTTATTACTAACAAAACAACCTTATAATTAATCCCAATGTAGTTTCCTGTATTGGGCTGAATGGATATAATCAGAATGACAATGTAGAATTATAAACTGAAAGATTCTTATTTTCCTGGTGAGTCTATCATGAAGCCCTCCTGTGCACTTTTGCCATAACATAGTGCAACACTTTTATCTGCAGCCAGTAACAGGCCTTGTTTTTATCTTCTATCCTAACTTGGGATTCAGTTGCCTTTTACTCTCTGTTTATCTCTGTTTGAGGAAGTGCAGAATGCAGATGGCGAATGTTGATTCTCCTTGGACATAACCTTGAAATTGGACCCTAGAGGGTCCTAGGAATTTTCCAATTATTTATTCCAATGTTAACATGTTTTATGATCTCCCTGGGCTTTTCTCTGTTCACGGTAACTCTGGTTAGGATATTGGATTAAGTGACCTCTCATTAAGTGAATACCATTGCCCTTGGTTTCTTAATTTGGCCACTAGCCAACATCTGTCCCTTTCTACCTTGGGGTCTAAAGTCTCTCATCTTTATATCCAAAGATGATTATGAGATTATTCCAAGTAAGAAAAGTCCATTGAAAACAATTGAAGGGACCAATTTGTTTTAAACATTTCATCTTATTTTTTCATTGCCTTATTCACTTTTCAGTCTTTTAAAATAAATACTGGTATAATGGCAGCAAAATCTTGTGAGAATATCATCTCTCCTAAATGTACAACTTCCTTGAAATATAATGACTTTTGTATGGTCCTAGAACTAGAGGAAATTTATGAGAGCTTTGAACCCAGCTTCTATTTTTAAGGTTTCTTCCTCTAAATTCTCCATGATAGATGATTGTTCACTAGGGGTGGAAAATTTTATAATAACATTTGATGGCCTATTCCAATGTCTGGACAGTTGTTCAGTGGATACTCCTAAGACATTGCTGTGTTACATTGAAAATCACACTAGACTTTTGCTCTTCTAATTTGTTTGAGTTTACAAAACACCAGCCAATATTCTATTCACAGAGCCTCAGATGTGAGGGCTGTATCATATATCACCAGAGTTGATTCACCTGCTCTAGCTGACTAGAAGGCTGTCGCCTTCCTCCCTCACTTCTCTGCACTTAGCCAAAGAGGACAACCTTCTCAGATACTTACAGCGTTATTTGTATACTAATTGTAATACCAATTGTACCAGTTGGTACTTGGTAGCAATACTAAGCAAGCATCAGCCTGTAAGCTTGAGTTCACAAGAGTCATTATACTACATTAGAATATGCAAGGGTTTGAGTTCTCACAAGGACCAGAAGGGCTGCATAATGATGCCGTCCTGCCTATGTTGACTCCTGCGGAATGCATTTTGTGTGCAGTTTTCTAATGATGCTCCAGGGACTTTCCATTCCATTAGTCCTTTGGCACCTTCTAATATGTTTGCTGCCTTAGGACATGCCTCAATACCGCCCAAAAGGGTTAGAATTGGTTTCCATAGGCAAGGCTGCTTGGTGGGTAATTTAATTCTTTGGAAGTTTTTCATGCTGGTCCTCTGTTAATTTCCACAACTTTCAGTGTTCTCTGTGAGCGTCATCACAAGGAGAAAAATTGAGAGACCCTTGAACATTGTTTTATGTCTCTACACTCTTGAATGTGGAGGAAATAAAAAGGTGGTTGTTTTCCCAAACCTGGCTTTGGGTCATAGGGTCCCAATTTGCTTCTCAAGCCTCTTCTCTTCTCATTTCCTGCACCCTGGGCGCCAGGGATCTTCCCACCACAGGCTTTCACACCTGTTTTTTTTTTTTTTTTCCTGTTTCTCTGTTTTTGATGCTTTTTTCTTCATTATTACTTGGCAATTCTCTCATTTGCCCAGCTAGCTCTATGGTTTTGACTTAAATGTCACCTCCTCAGAGCTGCCTTTCTTAGCTCTAGCGATTATATCAGGCCTTTCTGGACCATTTATCTCCTTAGTTGCATTTGTCAGAGGGGAAAATTATACCTTTACTTGCAATATCACTTCACGTGGTGAAGAATAGAGCACAGTAAAGCTACCCTCAGAAGCAGATACTCAGTCAGGCAAAGGGATCTGCTTTTCTGTAGCTCATGATATTAACACCTTTCTGGATGTTTATTGGGCCACTCAAACCTGGCATTGAATCCATGGATGGCAACAGTCTTTGAGGGTCTGCTGAGTGACTTTAATCTTAATGACAAATTGAGGAACATTTGATCCATTTGATATCAAATTAAATTAATGATTATTTTCCAAACACCCATGAGTAGTATTGTGTTAAGTGTCTTGAAGTAAAAGCAAATTTATGGAACATGCTACCTACCTTGTGATCTGGTTGTGTAAGCCTGTGATCTGGTTAAGATGAAACAAACTTCACACCCAAAAAATTAGTAACTTCCCCTCCCCTGGTGATTACACAGGTCCTCTCTTCTTGAATATGGGCATGAGCTATGACTTGCTTCTAACCAATAGAATATGGCAAAGGGGACAGGCCCTACTTGATTACACGTATGTGATTGCATAATCTGGACTGTATTGCTTGAGTCTATTTTTCTGTCACTAGCTTTGAAGAACCAAGCTGTGATAAATCCCATGGCCAACTGCAAGGAAATGAGTTCTGTTAACAAACCGAGGCACACTGGAAGTAGGTCCCTCCCCATTCAGGATTTCAGATGAGATCCCAGTCCCGGATGGCAACTTTGTGAGAAACCCTAAGCAAAAAGCCCAGGTAAGCTGAGCCCAGACTCCTGATGCACAGAAACTGTGAGGTAATATGTGTGTGTCATTTTAAACCTTTGAATTTTTGGTAAATGTTACATATCATAGAAAATCAACATTGCTATCTAATAATTATTTGCATGATCAGAATCAAATGTTTATCCCCCACATTTTATGAGTTTCTTATGGACAGGAACCATGTCTCTCTCTTTTATTGCTATATCCTCTATGCATATGACAATGCCAGGCAGAGTTGCCACTAAATAAGTATTTGTTGAATAAATTTATGAATAAATAAACAAATAAATTGGAATGTCAAACCTAGTTCAGGGCACCACATGTGAAGATACATTTAACAAATTTTACGATCTTTAGTGCAAAGCCACAATAATTAAGGTAAGAGGTGTGGAAAGCATGGCATGTGAGGAACAGTTAAGACAATTGCAGATACTTGGCTGAAGAAGTAAGAACATCAGATGGGAAGTAATTACTAGGGCTCAGACATGTGAAGATGTGTCCCATGGAAAAGAAGCTCTGCCCATGCATTGTTGCAACCCCATAGGTTAGTTGAACTGGGAAGCCAGTGAGTGGGAGATATTGGAAGACAGATTTTGCTTGATGTAAGGAGGAGTGTGTGTATGGTGGTGGTAGTGTGGTTAACAATTATAGCTGCTTTTTACTCCATGGGGTAGTAGTGAGTTCCATTTCACTTGAGGTGCTTAATCAGAGAAAGGCAACCACTTTTTAAGGATGTGGTAAAGAGGACCTCTTCATTTAAAATGCTTATTGTACAGTTACGAAAAAAGACACAGAAGATACATATTAACAAGACACTATGCTAAGTGTCAAATGAGATACAGACAACAAATCAAATATACAGTATTTTAGAGAAAGAAGTCCTCCCGAAAGCCAAGCAATTAAAGAGGACTTTGTAGAAGAGACTGTATTTGAAAGAAGAGTAAGAGTTGGATAAGTGAATCCAATAAGTGTGGGATATTTCATACACGAGTAATAGCATGGACAAAAGGGAAAAGTACATTCCAATCTACAAATTACTAGACGCACCTAGCCATCTCCTGTTTAAAATCACAATGAGCTGCATTCTCTATCTTTGCTTACCAAGTATTTCTGCAGGTGCTCTGCCCAGGTACCTCCCGTCTTTGTATTCATACACCTCAACTTCTTTCTGAGCCTAGAAGTGCATAGACTAGCAGAAGCTTTTGGTAGATGTGTGTCTTTGGTTTTTTTTCAATTATAGAAGAGACTATGTCAGAACACACTAGCTGAAAACACAGTCATTAGTCATGTGCTTTCCCAGCCTAAGCAGTGAATTAATGTGAAATTTGAACACATTTCTTAGCGTCTTGATTTTTTAATTTCTGCTACAAAATGATAATGCTTCTGGGTTTCTCATTGAAACCTCAGGGTGCCGAGTATTAACTAAAGAGAAATAGCAGTTACTGGTACAGTCTGTGTTTATTCTATTACCAAAGATGTCATCAACAAAAACAAATCCTAGACCTTCATTCTCATCCACTATAGTGGGTTCTTTAAAGAACTAGGATGCCAGGGAGGGAACTGATGAAGACTAGTGATGAAGTATTACTTCTTCAGATGAAAAAAAGAGCTCCTCCCATTTCAAAATAAATTCTTGCCTTCTAATATTACATAAGTTACTGATTTATGGAGTAGTTTTTGACAACACTGAGGCTTAAAACTCTCTTCACAGCATGGATACCAGCAGTCTAAACTTTTCCCTACCCTATTTCTAGGAACTTTGACCCCAGAGGACCATCCTCTTACTCTCCAGAAGGAAACACATATTTCATTTTATGCTGGCAGAACATTTTAAAGCTAAATAATGTAATTTAATCTCACCTATCTGGGAAAATATCCATTTGAGTAACAGCCAGATCTTTCTAAATATATCATTTTTTTAAATGATTTAACACTTAGAACTGTCTTTTATTGAGGAAGAGGAAGGCTGTGTCTGGGCCCCTATATGAATGGCCTTTATTTAAAACCTTTCTCCATATTAACTTCCTTTGACTTTCATGTCAATCTAGAAGACTTCATGAAGTAGTTGGTGCTGGTATTTATATTTTTATTCCTGAAGTCAGGCAGACTCCTTACACTCTCTTAACTGAGATGAGGTAAACTGCCTTATTATCATGAGCTATTTTTAATGGAATGGGCTTCAATCCCATAGAATAAACACAATTACTAATTGAAGGCCAGGGTGAAACCATAGAACTATTGCCACTAAAGGCAAATGGGGAGGTCTGTATGAGCACTACAAAACCAAGAGATGAATATAGGTGGGCCAATAGTAAGAGAGTGAAAATTCAATCTCTACTATTTGAGCTAACCTAAATAAGTTTGATCTGGCGACATCTAGACTGGCAGATAGATATCCTCCTGCTAGGTAAAGCATGATTCTTCAATGATGAAACACCATTCTTTAGTATTGAAACAATAGTAAGGAGGTTAATGAGTACAGACATACAATTAAATAGAAGGAATAAGTTCTAGTGTTTGATAGCACAACAGGGTAACTATGGGTAACAGCAATTTATTGTGTATTTTAAAATAGCTGGAAGACAAGATATTATTCTCAAACACAGAGAAAAGATAAATGTTTGAGGTGATGGATATCTTAAATATCCTGATTTGATCATTACACATTGTATGTATGTGTCAAAATATCACGTGTCCCATAAATATGTACAATTATAATGTATCAACTAAAAATTTAAAAGATTAAGATGGCCAATTTTACATTATGAGTTTTTTTGCCACAATTTTTTTTAATGCAAGTTTCAGAACACTACTGCAAGTGTGCTAGGCCAAATCTCTTGGGTAAAGGGACTGGGAATGTGCATTTTAACAAGTTCCCTGGGGATTCTCAGGCACACACTAAAGTCTGAGAAGAGCTGAACTTGACCCCTACAATTCACAGCGCTCTATTCACTCACATCTTCTCATTTAACACATACCAACTCTGTAGGTGGGTATTACTGTAATCACTATTTCGCCAATAAGGAAATTAAGGCTCAGAAAAGCTAAGCAAATTGCTTTGGATCATACAGCCAATAAGTGGTGGAGCCAGAGTTCAAATCTGGGTCCACCTGGCATCACACCCATTTTGTTGCATTGTGTATTTCAACTTGTTTCTTATCCATGGACGTGAAAGTTAGACTGAATCTGCCGTCACGTGTCTGACAAAGTATTAAATGTCTCAAAACAGTATTTATCTGATCTTTTGTGGTTATTCTTATTAGCATTTTTAGCAGGTGCTCATTCTTGTTCAGTGCTGTCTGATTTGTCACTCACTGTGATGCCCAGGTATTATTCGATTGAACTGAACCAGGATTTTCTTCTATTTGGATCAATGCTCTATATCTTTAGCCACCCGATGTGTGTATCTTGTAAAATTCCCTATGTTGATACATCTGAGGTTTTCTGTATTTATTTCCTCTAATTTCAAGATACAACTTTGAATTCTGTTGATATGTCTCACAAATAGTTTATTGAATTAATTAGTATTGATCTTCTGCTCACAAATCTTTAGTGGCTCCTAAGTACCAAATTGTCTACTGAGTAATGTCCAAATTCCTTAACTTTGTATGTGAGACCTCTATAATCTGCTGTCAAGCTACCTTTCTAGCCTTTTCTCCTCTACATGCCTGATATTACATCCAATTGGATAAAGAGTGTCACTTTTGAGTATATGCATTGAACTTTCCTACCTTCCTGTTTTTGCTGCTGTCATTTCCAGTGTTTAGAATGCCTTTTCCAACCATATTTACCCATCTTTAGAAATTTGGCCCAATTCTTTCTATTTTCTGCATGATTTTTTCTGCGTATGATCCCACCGTAAAGTGACTTCTCATCCTATGTATTTTTAATGCATTTAATTTGTTTTATACATAAGACAAAATTTTCAACTGCCTTGTATTACTGCAATTTGCATTTGTGGCCAAGTTTTGCCTATGAGATTATAAGGACTTTAAGACAGACCATAAACTTGTAGTCCTTAGTTTAACATTACTTTTGGACCTACTGTGTGTCACCCACTCTTCTAGGCACAAGGATCACTGAGATAAAAAAGAATTCCCGCCCTCATGGGGGCTCACAGCATAAAAGAGGAGACAGAGAGGTAAACAACTTTATATGTCATACAAGTATAACTCCTCGTGTTCACCCTAAGAATTGCCACTCTGTACCTATCTTTTAAATTCAACAGAGTGGTCACCAATGTAATTTCTTTGATAATTAATGACGTATTTCAATCAGATCAAAAACTACTAGCCAGCAATCACATAACTTCTGAGCTAAAACCAAATATAAATGGAAGTTCACATAACTGGCCTGAGATATTTTAACTCATGTGTCTGAACTTGGATGGGACCCACTAAATCCTCTTCAGTGGTCAATAAACCTTTTGCAATGAAAAATAAACATATGACAGTGATTTAGTGAGTGTTTCTTATGTCAAGAGAAGGCTGTAGGTTTTGTGTTCACTTATTTAGTGGGGTTTTCTTTGTCACCTATGATTATACTCACCTGTAACTATAAAAAAAAATCAATATGGTATTGGATTGGTTTTAGATGGGAGGGGGTGGATTAGAGAATAAGAAAGCATCATACATGAACACAATTACTTTATGATAAAGAATTACAAACAGAAAATACAGGCTGATAAAGCCTTAGAATGAAATTGAAATTATTCCTGCATTCACTTGGTTTTCTGTAGTATTTATAACAAAGTTTAACAAAGCCTTTCTTAGCCCCATGGGCCATATACTTAAGATAAAATGTTTGCCAGTTGAGGAGTATGAGTGTATTCTAAGTGATGAAGTTTATTGTAACCTAAAATAACAAGAAGCATGGAGCGTTTGGGGACCATTGTTATTGAAAATGACAATAGATAGTGTTCTTGGGTGTTACCTTGATTTTTCTTTAGAAAGAGCAAAACCGTCATTTTTCTTTAAAAAGAGTAAAAGCTCCTGGCCCTCTGAAGGAGATGGTTGTCTCTATTACCATGCATTTGTTTAGCACTCCATGCTGTCAAAGCCCTTTCTTTGTTCACCTGCTGGATATGTCAGATGTATTACTGAGATGTTTTTAGCCACAATTCATTGGTTTCTTTCCATTTTTGTATCATGATTAGTGTTAAAGATGGAATTACAAACACGGTCTGGGTATAGGATCACAACAATATCTCTAATTAATGGAGCACCTTGGCAAACAAACACTTCAAACAGAAAGAAAGCTGTATTTTGTGATACTCTTCAGTTTACTGAAACTCTGTTAGAAAGATTTTCCCAGGGAAACTGATTCCTTTTTAGGTTTCATTTCATCAATTTGCATTTGGTTTTTAATATGGTTTGTTTTAATTTATGAAGTCTAAAGTGAATGAATGGTGAATAAATATGTGTTTTCTTATGCATTTTAACCCACACATAAATGTACAAGTCTTCATATGCATATGCATATGTGTACATATACATGCACCTCTTTTGTTTTGGCCCTGGCCCTTCAAACTCAGCCACCCCACCTACATGCCCCATATTCTGAAATTGTGGAAAAGCTTAGAGGATTCTTGATATTCCAGTTATTGCCTAAGCCTTCTACTTGCCTGCTCCACATTTGATCTTGATCATGGCTCTTCTCTCCCTCATTCTGTACCCTGCCTCATACATTTCTCTGGCCACCTTTGGTTTTGCCATTCTTCCTTCTAGATGTTACTCTCACTTCTGCATTTTTGCATATTGTGGCTTTCACAAAATGCTCTAGTCTCTGTGCCTCTCTTGATTTTGGTGTTTTTGTTGTCTTATAAAAGAAACTCCCTACTCTAGCATTTCTCGTCGAACCAGATCCTGGTGTGAGAAAATAAGAGGAATAAAGGGTGGAAAAATATGGCATTTTACTTTGTGTGAAATTTGTATTTAATCATTGAGAAAATATTGAGCTGAATGACCATATGCAGTGCTCTCCTTCTTCCTCCAGTCCAAGTCACAATCCTCTTTTGTCTGAACTACTGCAATACTGCTGTCCTCTGAGCTTCAAACCTTGTTCCCTACAATCCATGCACCATGGAATCCATGCAATGGAATGAACTTGTAACATATAAATCAGATAATGCCATTCATCTGGGTCAAAACTCTCTCCAGAGAAATTGGATAAAAGCAAATTCTTGACCATGGTCTATGAGGCTCTGTATTATATTTCCCCTGCCTACCTCTCTGCCTCATCTCCCAACATCTCTCCTCTCTGCTCCCTCTGCTTCCTCTGCTTCAGCCTCATTGGCCTTCTTGCTGCTTCACAAAAACACTACACCGTTTCACACTTGAAGGCTTTGCACTGGCTCTTTCCTCTTTCTGTAATACCCTGATCCTTGATCACACAAACTGATTTTTCTTGTCATTCAGATTTCAAGTCAGATATCACCTCTTTGGAGAGTTTGCTGGCCTCGCAATTGAATGTGTCTCCCAGCACTCTCTACCATATGATACTGTTTTATTTTCATTATATGTTCTTGCTCATTCATATATTTAGCTGTTTACTATCTGTCTTCCCACCACTAGCATGTGAATTCCATAAGAGCAGGGATCTTGTCCGGTTTGTTCATTTCTGAAAATCCCGCAAATAGAACAATGCCTGGCATTCAGTGGAACTACATAAATATATTTTTATTAATATTTTGGCCTTTGAGTGAAAGCTAGAGTATATATATACTTAACATATATTAAGCAAGTATATTAACACACTTAACATATATTTATTCATTACTTCTCGCGATGGTCTTGTCAGATAAATGACATAATCTGCATTATATAGATGAAAAAAACTAAAGTCCAAAGTGTAAAGTGACACACATATATAGGAAGAGGTGATGCTAGTATTGGACCCCAAGTCTATATGATGCTGTATCAGCTTTCTGTTGCTGCACAGCGAATTACCACAAGCTTCATAACTTAAAACAACACTTATTTATTATCTCACAATTTCTAAATATCCAGGCATGGCTTTCCTGAGTTCTCTGCTCAGGGTGACACAAAGCTGCAATCAAGGTACCAGTTGGATTGTATTCTTGTCTGGAGGCTTGCCTATGGAAGGAGCCACTTCCAAGCTCTCTCTGATTGTTGGAAGAATTTCTTGTGACCATAGAATTTGCGGCAGCATGCTTCTTCATATCTAACAGTGGAGAGACTGGATTCCTAGTATGAGAAAATAAGATGGATAAAGGGTCCATTATAAAGGTCTGCTCCTTTAGTCTCTGACTTCTGGGAAGGTCTAGATCCTCTTTTAAAGGATTCACCAGATTAGATCCAACCCACCCAATATAACATCCATTTTTGATTAACTAAAATGCAATGGATTCGTGACCTTAATTATATCTGCAAAACAGGTCCTACCCAAACTCAAGAGAAGGAGATTATACAGGGATGTGAGACATTAGGGGTCATCTTAAAATTTTGCCTGTTATGTGGTACAAAAGATCTTTCTATTTCTACTTTAACCTACTTTGGGTAGAAGATTGGGTGCAAGATCCTTTAGAGTTTTAAGATACTATAATTGCATAAATACAATAGAAGAAGGAATAACTTCCAAGTGAATAAATAGTTAAGAAGAGATTACCCAAACCATTGCACTTGAAAATGCAATGCAAATCACAAGAAATCAACAGAGCATTGTATGTGATCAAATCTGAGATTGACCGTCATCTCTCATGTTGGATCACAGTTTGCTTTGCAATTCTCTGCTCCTCTTGGCCATCCCATTTTGTCATTCAGAATGGAGACTCTCCACTTGAAAGGTGAATTCATGTTGTCAGATATGTGCCTTACTGAAGCAAAAAGATGGCTTTCTATGGAAAGTGAACAGATTTAACCAGGCAGCTGCATTAAAGACATGCCTTTGAATTGCCTTTTTGAATTTTCTGCTTTGGAAACTAGGAAAAATGGATGAGCCATGTCTCGAGAGTCTGCATGTGTTCATTCACTGAACTTCTACAGAGCATCTACTGGGTGCTAAACTCCATGGAGCCTAGGCACAGGGGTCCAAAGATGCACAGAAGAGGGTTCTTACCTCAAGGAGCTTACAGTTTAGTGGAACATATAGACCAACAAACTGAGTAGTATAAAGATGAGTGTAGGCTTAGGCATTGGAGTGAGGGTAGAGAGCAACCACTTCTGCCATGCTGAGAAAGAGTTTCCAGAGGACAAGCCAGGTCATGAAAGATGCATAGGTGCTCACTTTATAGTTTAAAAGGGCAGGAGCTTAAGAGACATTCTAATAAGGGGGAACAGCATGTGCAAAGGAGTAAAGACCTGAAAGGGCATAGCATTTGGGGTACCGTGTAAGATTCAGAGGGGAGAGCAAATAGTGAGTGTGGGGAACAGGAGAACTCAGGTGAGAAAGCTAGTTACAATGTGTGAGTAGCACTGTCATTGTGTTATAGGTGGCCTCACTCAGGGGAAGGCACCCCAATCAGACTGGAGGATATGATGTGGTCTGCCATCATATGCCTCTATAAGCAATATTTACTAATGTCGGTAGCATAGTGAAGACCCTACCAAAGGGCCCCCTATAAAGGGTATATGATGTCTAGAACTTTCCCCTATATTGTTAGTCAGTGAAAACCTGAGCAACTCCTACTGCTGCTTTTGTTTTTCATATTATTTTAATGGAAATTATGCATTTGTTTAATCCTAAATAACTAACATTGAATTTTATAACATTGGAGTGTATGGGAAATTAAAAATCCATTTTGTTTTTCTTCATTTTTTTTTTACCCAATGAAGACCAAAATATGTATCTTTTAAAACTTGTAATATTAAATGTCTTTCAGCATGACTATGTTTATATTAAAAGTATATGAAATCGGTGCAAAGAACTGTAAGAACAAGCAAGTCTTTTGTATGCCTTTCAGTTCTCACAAGGTAGTTCTGATGGTAGTGCTGTAAGTGAAGTGTCCATCTCGTGTTTAGAGTGTGGGTTTCCAATGATGCTAGAACAAAACCCAAGAGGCCAATTGCCTTGGTGTATGTGTGTACATTTGCAGGGGAGGGAGAGGATAGCAGAAAAGTTGAAAGTAAACTCAAAATACATAGCTTCATCATTTATAAGTACTATTCCACAAGGATTACTTTTATTTTTATTTCTTAAATAATAATTAATAATTTACAGATAACTTTAAAATCTGATAAGGTCAGGATTTGGAGCTAGCCAGATCTGGATTCAAAGCCAGATTCACCACTTCCTAGCTATGTTTATTTGTAGATTTGAGTGAATGGCTCACCTTCTACAAAATTTCACTTTCCTTATTTCTAAAATAGGAACACAGTAATTAAATTATCTTGAAGTTTTACTAAATAAATTATCTGAGGGAACAAATATAAAATGTGTAACATCAGAAGCAAGAGATAGAGATTGGGTCATGGAAAAGACAGCATGCAGAGTGGTGGGAGCACACATTTTGGAGTTATTCCTTCATTCAATAAGCACTGATTGAGTTAGGCATTCAGTAAGTGCTAGGTACTGGGTTAGGTTCTAGATGCACAATGATGAATAAGGTTACTTGATCTGTCTTAGAGCTTGACCCTGGTGATTAGAGCACCATCTCTGCCCATTACTAGCTGTGTAAGCTTGGTAAGAGCCATTTCTTCTCTCTGATCTTTGGCTTGCACATGTGTAAAGTGGGAATAATAATACCTGCCTTGCAGTATTCTTGTGAGGTTCAATGAAACAATGTATGTAAAATATTAAGCTTATGGTAGTTGCACAGTAAAACAAGGCAATAGATCATCATCGTCATCATCATCATCAGAATCTCATTATTGCCAAAAGAAGTTTAAAGTAGTTGGTTGACTGAAAGATACTTGGAGCTGAAACTATAGACTCTTCTGGATTTAAGCAAGTTCTGTGGATTTTCTAATGCCTTTTCTGGTGTTGCAGTACATTGAGTCCCCACCTCCCCAACCCTGCCTTCAGCCCATTTTAGCTTGGGAGATAAACATTAACTTCAACATTATAAGACCATTTAACCGTAGCTCTTGCAGAAGCCGAATCCAGAATCTGTTCCAACCTCCTTAACTGACCAGTGAAAGCAAAGGCCGGTTATTGCCATTCAGGAGCAGAGCCCTGCTTTTCGGACTCCAAGTTGAATGCTCCTTATACCTTCCCACTGCTGCTTACAGAATGAAGGAGCAATGAGGCAAATGTACCTGCAAACTGCATATTACATAAAGCAACTTGTCTCCTAAATTTAACTGAGAGTGGACAGATAGCAAAAGAGAAGGACTGCTTTATAAACGTATTTTTGTCATGAATATTATTGTGGATGACAACCTTAGTTTTGTAGGTCTTCTGTTGGGAAAGTCAATGTGTAGCCAGTTGTTTTTTTCTGTATAGTTATTGGGTTCTATGACACAACAAAAGTCTGGTTTATGATTAGCTGATTTATATTTTCTCCTGCATATTTTACTTTAATCTTTACTTGTAGAATAGCATCATGGAAATACAAAGGTTCTGGAGCCAGAGATAGAGCTGGTGTTAAATCCCAATTCTGTCACTTATTATCTATGTAAGTGACTAGAGGCATGAGGCATGCCACTTGACCTCTCTGAACCTCAGTTTCCTCATAAGTAAAAGGATGGTAATAATAGTCTTTATACTGCAGGGTTGTTGTGAGGATTCAATGAGTTAATCTGTATAAGATGCTTAGAATATTTCCTGATACCTAATATGCACTCAGTAAATATAAGCTATGTAAATATTATTTACAATATTACATATTGTAATATATGTTCAAAACCTTATCAGTTGGCAGTTGCTACCATCTTAAGTTGTATGCAAATATTGAGAAGTCTGAGACATTTAAAATAATTTGCTACGGTATCACCTTATACTTGGATGACACATTAACTTTCTAATCTTTTAACGTATTAATAAATATTGATTGAGAGCTTGTTCTGTGCTAGGCACTGTTTTATCCCGATGAAAGAAACAGGATCAGTGTAAGTATCTCCATCTGAAAAAGGAAAAAGCACATGTACATAGATGTTAGAGTATTTGTTTCATGTCATGTTGCTTGTTAGGAGTTCAGGTGGACTGGAGCTCAGATCTTTTGAGTCTATACTCAAAGCTCTTCCAGCTTTATTCTACTATTGTGTCTAGTGCAATGGGCCTGGCCAGGGGCATGCTGAGTGAGTAGCAGGAATGCCTCTTTAAAAGGCAGTGCTGTGTACTAAAAGAGGAGGGTGATTTTTTTTTAAAGGTGGCCAGGAGGCACCAAGAGCCAAAGGAGAGTCCAGAATCCAAAGTTCAGGAGAGAAACAGCGTTCAGAGCAGCTGGGAGCAGGCAGGTATCTGGAGCCCACTGAAGTAGCATAGCAAGGTGCAGCCAAGCACTCTTATAGATGGCCTGGCTGACTTGAGTGGGCTTCCTGTCTGTGTGGCAGCTTTTGTCCTGGGGCATCTTCAATGCAGCGCTGGGCTTCTGTTCCAGCGAAGCTCTTTCTTTTCCCTGATCTGTTTCTCAGCATGAAGGCAAATCTTTTCTCTTAAAAGGGTGTCTATTTTCTTGATTGTGATAACATACACTAGCATCATTGTAAATCAATTAAGCTTGGCATAACAGGTAGTCAGGTAAGTGCAGGAACTTCAAAGAACTTTGGCAGAAATGATGCTTATGGATGAAATTTAGTGTGGGAAGTGGAGAAGACAGCAAAAATGAAAATGGGCTCTCCTGTTTATACAAAAATGGCCCTCCTGACTCCTGGTCATTCCTTCTCAGCCACAAGGATGGATTTGCACTGGTCTAACCACATTTTCTCCTTGACTCTTCTTGTGACCAACAGCACCATTTGCCAGATGAGTCAAGGGGTGAGAGGAGAGCATGGGACTGTGACATGGCCAAGTTAACTGGCCAACGTGGGAACTGGACTGATAGCTTTCACATAAGGCTTCCAGAATCTCATTTCTTATAAACTATAGCATTAAACAAAAGGTTATATAAACAGATCAAAACCAATTGACTTTGGAGTAAAAAAAGGCATTCGTTCTGACTTGTAATCCTCATCCATTTTTTTAGACAGATGTCTGGGGTTAGGAGTTTGAATGAAGACTTAATTTTAAAATGACAAGGCACTCATATGGACAACAGGAGGACTTTAGTACCTATAAATTGCTGGTGAGAATGTACTATTGGCTCTGAGCAGGCAACTGTAAATGTTAAGAGTTTCAGGAGTAAAGGGCTGAATAGCCCCTAAATCAGTCTCCAAATCTCAAGATCCTCAATATGATCTTGATCTCTACTGCCTCCACTGAGGAAAAATACTAACTTTAAAGAACTCCTTGAATTTCTTGATGTATAAAATTTTTTCCATGTTGAAATTTCTTTTACATTTCTGTGCTTCAAATCTATGGAAGTATAGAATCAAAGTTAGACATAAAGTCGTGCGTAAAGTTCAGGTTCCGCATTTTGCTGCAGATAACGAGTCGAACATCTGACAATGCTGCTTTGCAGTTACCTCTGACTCTTTCCTAGTCACACTGTTAGTATTAGTGCTAACAAAAGTGTCAGCACCATTTTTAGGTTTTCTGTAGTGTTAGCGTCTATCCGTCATCACCCCCCTCCTCCTCTCCCCACCCACTGACTTGCAAGGGTATAGCCTGTTGTTGTAATACACTTGTTCTTCCAAGTGTATTGACGAGTTGATGGGTGCAGCACACCAACATGGCACAAGTATACATATGTAACAAACCTGCACGTTATGCACATGTACCCTAGAACTTATAGTATAATAAAAAAAAAAAAAAAAAGAATTTTTCTCCTTTTCTTCTCTCCATTGTCTCTGAATCTAGCCTGATTTTCACAGCAAGGCTCCCACCTGCTTTTGGTTGCAGAATGACCTTGGAATCTTTTGCTGAGGGAGAACCGCTCTCTTGCCTTCTAGCTAGTAATTAGTGTCAGATGATGTAAACTGCATGGGTTGCAAATACAGCTAGGAAAGGTGAGACATGCCTATTGATTGAAAATATTAACATCATAGAATTGTTGGAAAACTTGAGTATTGAGCCCTTGTATATTACATATACAGTATGTGTGTATGTGTGTGTGTGTGTATATATATATATATATACACACACACACATATATAATTTGTAATAAGATGTGGATGGAGTGCAACTCCTCACTCTCCCGTTTTGGAGCTGAGTTTCTTTACACTGCAGTATTCGTTTTGATAACCGTGCAGAGACAGATGGCATTTTGTCCGCCTTCCAGAACAGAGGAATAGTTTGCCTAGCTATAGCTAGTATAATGAGAAGCTGTGTAAGTTGAAGATGAGGTAAAACCGGAGCATCTGTCAGTCCTTGCGTGCCAGATTGGAGATGCTGCAGACGAACTAATATTTCAACAAAAAGTTGAAGCGAGTATAGATTTGTGACCAAAATGATTGCATTTGATAACAATGGCATAGCAGATGTCCTAGAGTCCATGCTTAGTTTTTATTACTGCTCTGTGAGTGTTTTTGGAAGCAAGACCTACCAGCACAGCTTGTATGGAACATGTTCATTATAAAATTTTATTTTACAGAAGACAATGAGATGGAAAATTTGTAGCTAATTTGGTACTTTCCTACTCTATCATGTTTCTTTACTTATTATTTGGGAAAAGGTTGCATTCTTGTTTGATTTACATTGGTGTGTTCTAGCGTAATGAAAGAATATCATGTTAATTTGAGGCAGAGAATGAAAACCCAAATGAATGTACATTATCTAATATTATGTTTTCAGTATGGACCATAGGAAGATACGTCTTAACCTATCTGGGATCCTCCTTTTCATCTATTTTCTCTTATTTTGTTTTGTTATTTGAGGCTAATTTTTAAAAAGTCCTTTAGGAATCCTGATTAGGAGAGAAACAGGAAATATAAGTATTTCAAAACATCATGTAATACATGATAAGTATATACAACATTTATTTGCCAATTTAAAAATTAATTAGTTAATTTTTTAAAACAGAAAGAAAGAAAAGAAACAGGAGAACCATGGTTTGCCTGCTAACATCATTCTTCAATACTTAGATTAGTAGTTAGTATTTCCTCAAGAAAGTACTTGCTTTATACTTAGATGGTTTAAGTTCTTTACATATTGTGAAGAATGTGCTTCTAAGTGTGCCTGATGCTTGTTTTGGCCTCAGTGCTATATAAAGCAGTGTTAATGTGACTCGATTAAAGAAAGTCATGGGCTCAGAACCCAAATCCCACCACATGTGCCTTCTATGAAGGGCAATCTCTCTGGGTTTTAGCGAATTGGAACATAGCTATATAACCTGATTGCCTTAAAACATACCCTTATTGGGAGAAGGCAATTATTTTCAAAGGTTGATGTATGTTAATAAAAGGTTACATGTAAATGTCAAAATGTTATAGCATCGAGTTTACACACAGAAAGACAGTCCAATTACATACAAAAATACATCCTATTACAGAAGCTGTTAGGATGATTTCTCTGCCATATCTCGTAAGCAAATCATAGTTAAGGACAAGTGCTCCTGTCTCCCTGCAACTCAATGACTCTTGGGAAACATATGGTTTTACTTCTGGCACTCCTCTTTTTGCTTCCCTTCAAGGTCTTAACTCAGATTATTCCATTTCCTAGCAGTTTGTGGTGTTGGAGCCTTTGGGTTACATGGAAACCATTAGCATGGTTTTGGGTTTGCCTGCATGGGTTGATACCTGCAGTTGTTTTGCAGAGTGCTAAACCACACTCCTGGCGAGTCTCAGTTTGAATTTAAAATGTTGATATAGTAACACACTAGTGTGTTAAAATAGATATGTGTGTAATTAAATAAACATGCCTAGCCGAAAGAAGAAAAAGAACCTGTTCAATTTACTCTCATCTACTTAAAGGCAATCTTGCTTCTCTGCTGTCCTTGCTTCTCTGCTGTCCTTGCTTCTCTGCTTGTTTTCTCAATGCTCTTTTTAAAAACAGTTTTCTTATTTTTAAAGGGAATTGAATTTCATATTTTTAAAACTTAAATCTATTATAAATAATTATCAGATAATCTAATGTTCTGAATGGCATATCTCAGATATTAGGCTTCTGAGATTTTAAGTTGATTAAAGTGTTTTAAGAAATATGTACATCGTATTGCAGAAAATTTTAATTAACATGCTGCAGAGAATTTTCTCATGCTTTCCCCCTGAATCTGATCAGATCACTTCCTTGCTTACAAACTTTCAAAGTTCTAGAAGAGAAACATCTTTGTATGACATTCAAGGTCTTTCATATGCCTTGAGATCCAGTCCTGTCTCCCATTGCTCTCCCTACCCCTTTCTCACACATAACGCACTGAGCTCTATCCCTCAAAACCCAAGTCACACCAAGGCTTCCTTGTGCCAGTGTGCCTTGCCACATGCTGTAGCTTCTGAGTAAAATCCCCTTTTTACTGCCCGCCTTCCGTTTCGTCTTTTAATTGTTCCTATCAGGCATGACATTCATATTCTGACACTAAAATTCTTGAAATTGCCAAATAGATATGCTGTAATAATAACTCTTGCAAGCCATTCTACAAGCTCATGGTGCATATATGCCTATGGCTCTCATTCTTTCCCACTAATTGCTGAAGTTCCTACCTGCTCATTGGCAGGAATTACAGTATCTTTCTCTTGACAGTCTTCTCCTACCCCTATGACATTTCGAGGAACTCTAAGTCTTCCCACAGTTCAGAGAGGATGGGCTTCTGGGCTTCTCCACCTAAATAAAGGAGAAATTGGAATCTAAGTTCTCTTTCGCTATTGCCATACAGGGATGCTCTGGAAAACTGGCAATATTTGAAGGCTTCAACATGATTTTTCTTGCACCTCTCACACTTTCATATATATATATATTTTTTTTCAGAGAACCCCCCAGTAGATTCAATCATCTCTGACACTGGAAGAAAGAAAAAGACACATTTGATTTCCATGGGTTACCCTCTACCTTCAAATTTCAGAAAGGAAGAATTCAAGTGACAAAATATTTGTATCTTAATAATAATCAAGACCTTACATTTCTATAACACTTTCAAAATACTTCCATATAATATCAATAGAGGAGATAGGGTTGCTGCTTGTTATAGATGAAAAAATTGAGGTTTAGACAAGTAAAGCAACGGGCTTAAAATGACAAAGCAAGCTAAGTCATAGATTTTGGACCAGAGCCTGTTTTTGACTCTGCCTTTCCTTGAGATTTCTTTTGCTTCTGCATTTTGGATCTCATTTGTTCTGGCTGTTTGGCTCCTGGCTGACCATCCTTTCAAGGCTTGGGCCTATACAATGGGCTTTCCCCTCCTTGAGCTACCTGAAAGGGACACACCGTTAGGCCACCCCCTTGAGATCCAACCCTGAACACTGGGACCAGGCCAAAGGCAGGGAGGGAAGAGTTTAGATCCCTTTTAGACCAAAATTCTTTCTCCTGTGTGACTTTTCATGTTAATATCAAATAAGCATCATTTTTCTTTGTTCTCATTTTTAGTTTAACTGACCACCTTAGCGCATGATAGGCAAATAGTTTTTCCACTGTATCCACCAACATGTGAGTGTGCAACTAGAAACTATGGTGACTTTTCTATGTCCATATTGACGATTACTTTACGCTGGAACTCATTAGAATTATTTTTGTCATTCTGCTACTTATTAAGTAATAAAATATACTAATTTAAAATAAGAAATCAGATGACAATTTGTGGAAGAACATCCGAGGAGAGAAGAGTGAAGATTGTACTGAATGTATATTCTATCAAGGTCAACAGTCAGACACTGTTGCTTACAAGATAAACAAATTACTTAGAAACGAAGATGACCCAGGAAAACAAGTGCAGCCTCATTTCATATTCTGATAATTTAATCCTGTACATAATGCTAAACTCAGACTCTACAATAATGCTTATGCAAAATCATGACTGGTTTGACAAATGAACAATGAAAGAGGAAATTAAATTAAATATTTAAAGAAATTATTTGAATTCCTTCTTGGTCAAAATGGGCATATTCACATAAAAATTAAGCTCAATGAGTATAAGAAAGTTTATAAATCAGTAACTGGGAAGAATCTTATCACTTCTTCCCTCAAAGTAACTTGTGCAAGCCTAGGATCCTCCTAGACACACTGTAAGATATGGAGAATTTAACATAAAAATGGGTATTAGAACTCAGAGTAATATACTAAGTTATGATGAGTCTTTTTTTCTGGGGTAAATGGTTGAGGTAAACTGAACTGTGTACAAAGATGGTGCTACAAGTGAGAGGTCATAGCTGCCTTTGCTCTATGTTACTATCCTTCAAAATCCCTGTGCCTTCATAGTGACTAGTGGGCAGTAGTAGAAGAAATTTCCTTATATAGATCAACATTTTAGACAAATATTCAGATGACTCATTTGCATACTGCTGACTTCAGATAGATTGAATATTTTCCTTGCACCAAGTATGACTTTTCTACATTTTCTCTATGCTAAATCCTATCTTTATTGATTATTTTTATTAGTGTCCATTGAAACAAATGAGTCTATTAGGTCTGGAACAAAGGCTTTAACAGTGTTTCCAACAACAAAAAATATGTATCACACACACCTTTATATTTGTACTTAAGAATATCAAGTCATGAAAATCTGTACAATCTGTGCAAATCAATGGAGAATGATAGGATGTACATATATTTTATGTAAATTGTTAGATACTTCATGATTACTTCTGTAATCTAATCATCCAAAAACTGAAAGAAGAAAAAAATGGTTACAGGCATATTTTCATGTCAAAAAACATCAGCATCTTTTTTATTGGCTGCTTTGCACTACGAGATGTAGCAGCTGTATGTTAATTTGTTTAATCTGTCCCTATTGAGGTACATTTGGATTTCTTCCAGTTTTTCACTATTACAAATAGTGCTACAATAAACATTCGTATAAATACTGGTTTTTTGTGTGTGCATTTTTTAAGAACTTTAATTTTAGATTTGAGGGTACATGTGAAGGTTTGTTACATAGGTAAACTCATGTCACGGTGGTTTGTTGTACATATTATTTCATCACCCAGGTATTAAGCCCAGTACCCAATCTTTTCTCCTCTTCCTCCTCTCAACCTCTAACCTCAAGTAGGCCCCAGTGTTTGTAGTTTCCTTCTTTGTCTTCATAAGTTCTTATCATTTAGCTCCCACTTATAAGAGAAAATGTGGGTTTTGGCTTTCTGTTCCTTTGTTAGTTTGCTAAGAATAATAGCCTCCAGCTCCATCCATGTTCTCACAAAGGGCATGATCTTGTTCTTTTTTATGGCTGGATAGTATTCCATGGTGTATAGGTACTATACTTTCTTTATCCAATCTGTCATTGATGGGTCTTTAGGTTGATTCTGTGTCCTTGCTGTTGTGAAGAGTGCTGCAATGAACATTTGCATGCATATAAAATCATTTATATTTCTTACCCAGTAATGGGATTGCTAGGTCAAATGATAATTCTGCCTTTAGCACTTTGAGAAATTGTTGTACTGCTTTCCACAATGGTTGAACTAATTTACACTCCCACAGTGTGTAAATGTTCTCTTCTCTAGGCAACTTTGCCAGAATCTATTAATAATAGCCATTCTAACAGGTGTGAAATAGTATCTCACTGTGTTTTTCATTTGCATTTCTCTAATGAGCAGTGGTATTGAGCCTTTTTTATATGCTTGTTGACTGCACCGATGTCTTCTTTTGAGAAGTGTCTGTTCATGTCCTTTGCC
The DNA here is from genome assembly GCF_000951035.1 of Colobus angolensis palliatus. NCBI lineage: Eukaryota > Metazoa > Chordata > Mammalia > Primates > Cercopithecidae > Colobus > Colobus angolensis. The sequence continues at coordinate 10,497,944 of NW_012122376.1, forward strand.
CACTTTTTAATGAGGTTGTTTGTTTTTCTCTTGTAAATTGGTTATGTTCCTTATAGATGCTGGATATTAGACCTTTGTCAGATTCATAGTTTGCCAAAATTTTTGCCCATTCTGTAGGTTTTCTGTAGGTTGTCTGTTTGCTCTGTTGATAGTTTCTTTTGTGGTGCAGAAGCTCTTTAGTTAATTAGATTTCATTTGTCACTTTTAAGTTTAATTAGATCTAACTTGTCAATTTTTACTTTTGTTGCAATTGTTTTTGGCATCTTTGTCATGAAATCTTTGCCCGTTGCTATGTCCAGGATAGTATTGCCTAGGCTGTCTTCCAGGGTTTTGATAGTTTTGGGGTTTACACTTAAGTCTTGACTTCTGAGTCTACATCTTGAGTTGATTTTTGTATATGGTGTAAGGAAGTGGTTCAGCTTCCATCTTCTATGTATGGCTAGCCGGTTATCCCAGCACCATTTATTGAATAGGGAATCCTTTCTCCATTGCTCGTCTTTGTCAGCTTTGTCAAAGATCAGGTGGTCATAGATGTGTGGCCTTATTTCTGGGCTCTATTCAGGTCAATTGGTCTATGTGCCTGTTTTTGTAGCAGTACTATGCTGTTTTGCTTACTGTGGCTTTGTAGTACCGTTTGGAGTCAGGTAACATGATGCCTCCAGCTTTCTTCTTTTTGCTTAGGATTGCCTTGGCCATTTGGGCAGTTTTTGTTCCATACGAATTTTAAAACAGTTTTTTTCTAGTTCTGTGAAGAATGTCATTGGTAGCGTGACACAAATAGCATTGAATCTGTAAATTGCTTTGGGCAGTATGTCCATTTTAATAATACTGATCCTTCCTATCCATGAGCATGGGATGTTTTCCCATTTGTTTGTGTCTTCTCTGATTTCTTTCAGCAGTGTTTTGTAATTCTCATTGTAAACATCTTTCACCTCCCTGGTTAGCTGTATTCCTAAATATTTTATTTTATTTTATTTTTTTTACTATAAGTTCTGGAATACATGTGCAGAATGTGCAGGTTTATTACATAGGTATACATACACATGCCATGGTGGTTTGCTGCACCCATCAACCCATCATCTATATTAGGTATTTATCCTAATGCTATCCCTCTCTTAGCCCCTCAACCCCTGACAGGCCCCAGTGTGTGATGTTCCCCTCCCTGTGTCCATGTGTTCGCATTGTTCAACTCTCACTTATGAGTGAGAACATGTGGTGTTTGGTTTTCTGTTTCTGTGTTAGTTTGCTGAGAATGATGGCTTCCAGCTTCATCCATGTCCTGGTAAAGGACAGGAACTCATCCCTTTTTAGGGCTGCATGGTATTCCATGCTGTATATGTCTATTATTGACATATTTTTCTTTATCCAGTCTATTATTGACGGGCATTTGGGTTGGTTCCAAGTCTTTGCTATTGTGAATAGTGCTGCAATAAACATACGTGTGCATGTGTCTTTATAGTAGAATGATTTATAATCCTTTGGGTATATACCCAGTAATGGGATTGCTGGGTCAAATGGTATTTCTGGTTCTAGATCCTTGAGGAATCGCCACACTGTCTTCTACAATAGTTGAACTAATTTACACTCCCCGCAACAGTGTAAAAGCATTCCTATTTCTCCACATCCTCTCCAGGATCTGTTGTTTCCTGACTTTTTAAAAATCACTATTCTAACTGGCATGAGATGGTATCTCCTTGAGGTTTTGATTTGCATTTCTGTAATGACCAGTGACGATGAGCTTTTTTTCATATGTTTGTTGGCTGCATGAATGTCTTCTTTTGAGAAGTGTCTGTTCATACCCTTTGCCCACTTTTTGATGGTTTTTTTTTTTTTT
>NW_012122376.1:10499827-10528799 GCF_000951035.1 Colobus angolensis palliatus
ATGAATGTCTTCTTTTGAGAAGTGTCTGTTCATACCCTTTGCCCACTTTTTGATGGTTTTTTTTTTTTTTTGTAAATTTGTTTAAGTTCCTTGTAGATTCTGGATATTAGTCCTTTGTCAGATGGATAGATTACAAAAATTTTCTCCCATTCTGTAGGTTGCCTGTTCACTCAGATGATAGTTTCTTTTGCTGGGCAGAAGCCCTTTAGTTTAGTTAGATCCCATTTGTCAATTTTGGCTTTTGTTGTCATTGCTTTTGGTGTTTTAGTCATGAAGTTTTTGCCCATGCCTATGTCCTGAATGGTATTACCTAGGTTTTCTTCTAGGGTTTTGATGGTTTTAGGTTTTAGGTTTAAGTCTTTAATCCATCTTGAGTTAACTTTTGTATAAGGTGTAAGGAAGGGGTCCAGTTTCGGTTTTCTGCATATGGCTAGCCAGTTTTCCCAACACCATTTATTAGATAGGGAATCCTTTCCCCATTGCTTATTTTTGTCAGGTTTGTCAAAGTTCACATGGTTGTAGATGTGTGGCATTATTTCTGAGGCCTCTGTTGTGTTCCATTTGTCTATATATCTGTTTTGGTACCAGTACCATGCTCCTTTGGTTGCTGTAGCCTTGTAATATAGTTTGAAGTCAGGTAGTGTGATGCCTCCAGCTTTGTTCTTTTTGCTTAGGATTGTCTTGGCTATACGGGCTCTTTTTTGGTTTCATATGAAATTTAAAGTAGTTTTTTCTAATTCTGTGAAGAAAGTCAATGGTAGCTTGATGGGAATAGCATTGAATCTATAAATTACTTTGGGCAGTATGGCCATTATCACAATATAGATTCTTCCCATCCATGAGCATGGAATGTTCTTCCATTTGTTTGTGTCCTCTCTTATTTTCTTGAGCAGCAGTTTGTAGTTTTCCTTGAAGAGTTCCTTCACATCCATTGTAAGTTGTATTCCTAGGTATTTTATTCTCTTTGTAGCAATTGTGAATGACAGTTCACTCATGATTTGGCTTTCTGTTTGTCTATTATTGGTGTATAGGAATGCTTTGTTATCTTTGCACATTAATTTTGTACTCTGAGATTTTGCTGAAGTTGCTTATCAGTTTAATGAGATTTTGGGCTGAGACGTTGGGGCTTTCTACATATACAATCATGTCATCTGCAAACAAAGACAATTTGACTTCCTCTCTTCCTATTTGAATACCCTTTATTTCTTTCTCTTGCCTGATTGCCCTGGCCAGAACTTCCATTACTGTGTTGAATAGGAGTGGCAAGAGAGGGCATCCTTGTCTTGTGCTGGTTTTCAAAGGGAATGCTTCCAGCTTTTGCATATTCAGTATGATATTGATTTTTGGTTTGTCATAAATAGCTATTATTTTGAGATACGTTCCATCAGTAGCTAGTTTACTGAGAGTTTTTAGCATGAAGGGGTGTTGAATTTTATCAAAGGCCTTTTCTGCATCTGTTGAGATAATCATTTGGTTTTTGTCATTGGTTCTGTTTATTGATGTATTATGTTTATTGATTTGTGTACATTGAACCAGTCTTGCATCCCAGGGATGAAGCCGACTTGAGCATGGTGGATAAGCTTTTTGTCATGCTACTGGATTCGGTTTGCCAGTATTTTATTGAGGATTTTCACATCGATGTTCATCAGGGATATTGGCCTGAAATTTTCTTTTTTTGTTGTGTCTCTGCCAGGTTTGGGTATCAGGATAAGGCTGGTCTCATAAAATGAGTTAGAAAAGTATCCCTCTTTTCCTATTGTTTGGAAGAGTTTCAGAAGGCACAGTACCAGCTCCTCCTTGTACCTCTGGTAGAATTTGGCTGTGAATCCGTCTGATCCTGGGCTTTTTTTGGTTGGTAGGTTATTAATTACTGCCTCAATTTAAGAACTTCTTATTGGTCTATCCAGGGATTCAACTTCTTTCTGGTTTAGTCTTGGGAGGGTGTATGTGTCCAGGAATTTATCTATTTCTTCTAGATTTCCTAGTTTATTTGCATAGAGGTGTTTATAGTTTTCTCTGATGGTAGTTTTTATTTGTGTGGGATAAGTGCTGATATCCCCTTTATCATTTTTTATTGTGTCTCTTTGATTTTTCTCTTTTCCTCTTTATTAGTCTGGCTAGTGGTCTATCTATTTTGCTAATCTTTTCAAAAAACCAGCTCCTGAATTCATTGATTTTTGAAGGGTTTTTCATGTCTCTATCCTCTTTAGTTCTGATCTGATCTTAGTTATTTCTTGTCTTCTGCTAGATTTTGAATTTGTTTGCTCTTGCTTCTCTAGTTCTTTTAATTGTAATGTTAGGGTGTCAGTTTTAGATCTTTAACACTTTCTCCTGTGGGCATTTAGTGCTATATATTTTCCTCTAAACACCGCTTTAGCTGTGTCCCAGAGATTCTGGTTCATTGTGTCTTTGTTCTCATTGGTTTCAAAGAACTTCTTTATTTCTGCCTTAATTTCGTTATTTACCCAGTAGTCATTCAGGAGCAGGTTGTTCAGTTTCCATGTAGTTGTGCTGTTTTGAGTGAGTTTCTTAATCCTGAGTTCTAATTTGATTGCACTGTTGTCTGAGAGACTGTTACAATTTCCTTTTTTTGCATTTTTTGAGGAGTGTGTTACTTCCAATTATGTAGTCAATTTTAGAATAAGTGCCATGTGGTGCCGAGAAGAATGTATATTCTTTGGATTTGGGGTGGAGAGTTCTGTAGATGTCAAATATCCTTGTTAATTTTCTGTCCCATTGATCTTTCCAATATTGACAGTGGGGTGTTAAAGTCTCCCACTATTATTGCATTGGAGTGTATGTCTCTTTGTAGGTCTCTAAGAACTTGCTTTATGAATCTGGGTGCTCCTGTATTGGGTGCATATATATTTAGGATAGTTAACTCTTCTTGTTGCATCAATTCCTTTACAATTATGTAATGCCCTACTTTGTACTTTTTGCTCTTTGTTGGTTTAAAGTCTGCTTTATCATAGACTAGGATTGCAACCTCTGTGTGTGTCTTTGCACATGAGGTAGGTCTCCTGAATACAGCACACTGATGGGTCTTGACTCTTTATCCAATTTGCCAGTCTGTGTCTTTTAATTGGGGCACTTAGCCTGTTTACATTTAAGGTTAATGAGTGAACTTGATCCTGTCACTATGATGCCAGCTGGTTATTTTGCCCATTCGTTGATGCAGTTTCTTCATAGTGTCGATGGTCTTAACAATTTGATATGTTATTGCAGTGGCTGGTACCGGTTTTTACTTTTCATATTTACTGCTTCCTTCAGGAGCTTTGTAATGCAGGCCTGGTGGTGACAAAATCTCTCAGCATTTGCTTGTCTGTAAAGGATTTTATTTCTCCTTCACTTATGAAGCTTAGTTTGGCTGGGTATGAAATTCTGGGTTGAAAATTCTTTTCTTCGAGAATGTTGAATATTGGCCCCCACTCTCTTCTGGCTTGTTGGGTTTCTGAAGAGATATCCACTGTTAGTCTGATGGGCTTCCTTTTATGGGTAACCTGACCTTTCTCTCTGGTTGCCCTTAACATTTTTTCCTTCATTTCAACCTTGGTGAATCTGATGATTAGGTGTCTTGGGGTTGGTCTTCTTGAGGAGTATCTTAGTGGTGTTCTCTGTATTTCCTAAATTTGAATGTTGGCCTGTCTTGCTAGGTTGGGGAAGTTCTCCTGGATAATATCTTGAAGAGTGTTTTCCAACTTGGTTCCATTCTCCCCATCACTTTCAGCTACAAAAATCAAATACACGTTTGGTCTTTTCGCATAGTCCCATATTTCTTGGGGGCTTTATTTGTTTCTTTTCATTCTTTTTTCTCTAATCTTGTCTTCACGCTTTATTTCATTAAGTTGATCTTCAGTCTCTGATACCCTTTCTTCTGCTTGATTGACTTGGCTATTGATACTTGTGTATGCTTCACAAAGTTCTTGTGCTGTGTTTTTCAGCTCTATCAGGTCATTTATGTTCTTCTCTAAACTGGTTATTCTAGTGAGCAATTCCTGTAACCTTTTTTCAAGATTGTTAGCATCCTTGCATTGGGTTAAAACATGCTCCTTTAGCTCAGAGGAGTTTGTTATTACCCACCTTCTGAAGCCTACTTCTGTCAATCTGTCAAACTCATTCTCCATCCAGTTTTGTTCCCTTGCTGGCAAGGAGTTATGATCCTTTGGAGGAGAAGAAGCATTCTGGTTTTTGGAATTTTCAGCCTTTTTGCATAGTGTTTTCCTGATCTTCATGGATTTATGTACCTTTCATCTTTGTTGTTGGTGACCTTTGGATGGAGTTTTTATGTAGACCTCCTTTTTGTTGATGATGATGTTATTCCTTTCTGTTTGTTAGTTTTCCTTCTCAGTCAGGCCCCTCTGCTGCAGGTCTGCTGGAGTTTGCTGGAGGTCCACTCCAGACCTTGTTTGCCTGGGTATCACCAGTGGAGGCTGCAGTAAACAAGATTGTTGCCTGTTCCTTCCTCTGGAAGCTTCATCCCAGAGGGGCACCTGCCAGGTGCCAGCCACAGCTCTCTTGTATGAGGTATCTGTCAACCCTTGCTGGGAGGTGTCTCCCAGTCAGGAGCCATGGGGTTCAGGGACCCACTTGATGGGGCAGTCTGTCCCTTAGCAGACCTCAAGCACTTGTGCTGGGAGATCTGCTGCTCTCTTCAGAGCTGGTAGGTAGGAATGCTTAAGTCTGCTGAAGCTGGGCCCACAGCCATTCCTTCCCCCAGGTCCTCTGTCCCTGAGAGATGGGAGTTTTATCTATAAGCACCTGACTGGGGCTGCTGCCTTTCATTCAGAGGTGCCCTGCCCAGAGAGGAGGAATCTAGAGAGGCAGTCTGGCCACAGTGGCTTTGCTGAGCTGTGGTGGGCTCTGCCCATTTTGAATTTCTTGGCGGCTTTGTTTACACAGTGAAGGGAAAACTGCCTAATCAAGCCTCAGTAATGGCAGGCACCCCTCCCTCCACCACGCTCATGCATCCCAGCACCCCTCCCTCCACCATGCTCATGCATCCCAGGTTGCCTTCAGACTATTGTGCTGGCAGTGAGAATTTCAAGTGGATCTTAGCTTGCTGGGCTCTGCGTGGGTGGGATCCTCTGAGCTAGACCAGTTTGCTCCCTGGCTTCATCCCTCTTTCCAGAGGAGTGAATGGTTCTGTCTCTCTGGCATTCCAGGTGCCACTGGGGTATGAAAAAACAAAACAAAACACCACCTGCAGCTAGCTTGGTGTCTAGCCAAATGGTCACCCAGTTTTGCGCTTGAAACCCAGGGCCCTGGTGGTGTAGGCACCTGAGGGAATCTCCTGGTCTGTGGGTTGTGAAGACCATGGGAAAAGTGTAGTATCTGGGCCAGAATGCACAGTCCCTCACATCTTCTCTTGGCTAGGGGAGGGAGTTCCCAGACCCCTTGTGCTTTCCAGGTGAGGTGACACCCTACCCTGCTTTGGCTCAACCTCCACGGGCTGCACCCACTGTCTAACCAGTCCCAGTGAGATGAGCTGGGTACCTCAGTCGAAAATGCAGAAATCATGCACCTTCTGTGTTGATCTTGCTGGTAGCTGTAGAATGGAGCTATTCCTATTCAGCCATCTTGCCAGCCACAGGTATTTTATTCTTTTTGTGGCAACTGTGAATGGGATTGACTTTCTTATTTGACTGTTGTTGGTGTATAGGAATGCTAGTGATTTTTGTACATTGAGATTGAGTTTGTATCCTGAAACTTTGCTGAAGTTGTTTATCAGCTGAAGGAGTTTTTAGGCCAAGGTATGTTTTGATTATCTTAGAGTTGGCATTGTTCAACTTTGCTAATCTGATAAGGGTGAAACGATATCTCATTGTAATTTTTATTTGTGCTGTTCAAATGTTACTGAAGTTGAGTACCCTTTTATATGCTTAGTGTCGTTTGCTTTTATTTTCTTATTTCAGAAGGTACCCTTTACCATTTTTTCTATTATAACCTTTTTTTGTTCTTTTTAAAAATTTTTAGTTTATAAGAGCTTATTGTATATTAAATAATATATTCTTTTCTCTCATCATATGTAGCTGAAAATATTTTCCACAGTTTGTCACTTTTTAAAAAATTAGTTTGAGGTGTTGTTTGACTAAACATAATTTTTAATTTTTAGTTTTTTTATACTCAAATTTTCCAGACCTCAAGTTTATGGTTCCTGATTCTTATGACATGTTAGGACGTTCTTACCCTAAAATTTTCAGAAAAACTCAACTAAAGTATATTTTATAGCCTTTTTGGTATTGCTTTTTTAAATTACATTTTTTATATACCTGACTTCAATTTTGATATAAAAAGGTAGACTTTCAACTAGGAATGTAGCTTTTGATTTCATTTTATACACAAATTAGTGTTAGTTGGGGTTAAATATTTCTAATCTTAATCTTTCCCCAAAGTTGATATCTTGTTGACCTAATATCATATATTAAATACTATTTCATCTTTTCCCATGTGATTTTTATCATATACTGAATTACTACATATATTAAGTTCTACTGCTAGATTATATTTAATGAAATACTCATATTTAATTTAGGAGACTGTGTCACATATAGAAAAAGTATAGCTTTGAGGCCAGATTCACATAGGTGTATGAAATCATTTTGAAGAGAAAATATCTTTCTTGAGTGTCCACTATTTGCTAAGTACCTTATATATAACTCTATTATTTCCAAGTTGTCTGACCTTTAGTTAAGTACTTAACGTCTCCTTTCTTCTTCACCTGTGTGATTTGAACTGTATACCTATTCCCTAGGGTTTTTCTGGGTTTCAAATGAAATACTGTAAGGCAATTCATGCTTTGCACAATAGTGCAATTCCATAAAAATGACCATGTAAGCTGAAAACATGTAAGGTGGTCCCATTGATTATTGAGAATAATTATTGTTTTGTGTCTTTTAAAAATTTCTCAAAATGTCATCACAAATTCTTACTATTTGTTATAAATGTATAAGGGAATGTAATAAAATTATGAAACTAATATTTAGTCATACACTATAATTTAAAGCATTAGAAATATTGAAAATTAGAGTGTTTTATATCTTTGTTAAAAATTGTTGTATCAGGAATAGTGTGAATGGTGTTCACCTTGTCTTACAGTAACTTTCAATACAGATCAAGAATCTTTTCTATACTTTGGTGAGTTGTCATACTCTTTTCCAAGTTTGAATCAGCTTCAATATCTTATCATTTGCGCTGTCAATATTCTGAAATATCTCCAAGGGTTTCCTTAATGTGAAAATTTTCACTAGTGTCATTTCTTCAGGGACCATCCCATCCTTTTCTTACAATGACTTTCCTGATTTATGTTGATTAGCTCACCTTCACGAAGTTACCTCTGACTTCATATCTAGAGTCTCTTGAATGATGGCAGTGTCATACTTTCCACTGTCAGATATTTCTTCTATAAGTCCATTTATGTTTGATTCTAATTTCACTTTCTATGTTATTATTTACTGTTTCATTGCTTCTCTTTGTCTTTCTTGTTCCATGTTTTAGTTATCATTCATTTATTTCATTCCATACACAAACTAGTGTTAGTTGGGGTTAAATATTTCTAATCTTGATTTTTCTCCAAGTTGCCATCTTGTTGATCAAATATAATATATTAAACACTATTTCATCTTTTCCCAAGTGATTTTTACCATATACTACATTACCACATATATTAGGCTGTAATTATTGATTTTATTTAATGTAATACTCATATTTAATTTAAGAGGCTGTGTTACATATAAAAAAATAACTTTTATAGATGTATATCTATTTTCATAAAATGTCATGGATGTGTCACTGAGAGGCGAGGGGACAACACAGCTACACATCTTGCCGTATGTGTATGAACTGAATAACAGATGATTAGTGACCAGTCACTGGCAGACATTGAAAGAAGTGATGAAATAGATCACTAGTCATGATGCACATTGTTATTACATAGTAGATTTGTAGACTGAAGAGCCAGCAGTGAGGTTTGTACTTAATGCAATTATTCGCAATATACCGTGGGAACTGAAATCTGAACTGTACTGTCAGGGAGCTAGTGTTATAAACTGTGGAATCTGAAATATATGAATATTAGAATTGTGAAAAGTTAAGAACTGGGTGCAAAGTACATCCCACAGTCCTTGACACAAGGTAGGTGCTCATAAAAGTTAAACTTCCTTTTATTTTCCCTTTAGATGAATCTAAACAGGCCTACACAAATTTTGTGTTAATTGGGGTTAGTCATTGTGTCCTTCAGCTACTACTAACCTCTCTATACTCCATCCTGTAATCATGGTTTCCCTCCCAGTTTGGGGCTGTAGTTATATCTGACATTTTCAACCATTATTTATAAATATGTGAGTTTTAAAATTAAATGTTCTCCCTCAAAAAATGTTCACAAATGACTTACGCATTGATAATGAAACAAGTGAGTCTTATCAATGAGAGTAGCTTTAGGTAGGTGACCAAGCAGAAAGTTCATTCAAGGGCTGATGTTTTAAATTTTTACTTCTAATGATGTTGAATTTGAATTCTTTATTGGCTCTAGGAGACTAGGATGTTGAATTTATTGTAGAACCTTGAAAAGTGTTGTTGTCTCCTTTTGCTAGCACCTTAGTACAGATACAACATTGTTGCAGTGCCACTTCCTCTCTTAGAGGTCTTCACTGAGTATGTGAAATGACTCCGAAATACCAATTTCAGACATGCCCATTTTAGGTCATAGTTTAGCTTTCACAAAGGTAGGCCACCATTTTGTCATTCTTTAACAGATGCCAATTGCTGTTAAGCTAAACTTGCTATAAACAATAGTAGTTCTCTGGCATGATGACTCTTATGGCCATCTGTTAGGGTGGCACTGTGCCCACTCATAGGGTAGTATGCCAGTTTCAACAGGGCACAGGTGCCAGCCAAACATAGGTTTAGAAGGATAGCCTGCAAGAACTCAGCAAGGAGATCCTCCAAGTGGTTAGTGATGCCAAATTAGACCCACATGCTTCATTACAAGGGATCACATCTGTTGATGCTTGTGGGCATTATATTGTCAATTAAGGCTTTTCTTTCTGTTTCTTTATTCATTCCAACTTTGGAATGGGAATACAGAAAATCAGGACCAAAATTACTCCTCGGCCAGAAAAATAATCAGTATTTCCCATGTCATCCCCTGATGTTTTCTGCAGTTCCAAACTTTATTCTAAATTATGTGAAAACTGAAAGACACATGATGCTAGCTTATGATGCTCTATTATTAAAGAGGATATCTAGGAAACAACGAACTAATTCTGTCTCTGATTATCAACAACATTTTAAGAATTTATCTGCTAGAAACAGAGATTTTAATCCTAGTTAAGTATGTGTCTCATGTATCATCTGTTATTTCTTTATTGAAGGATTATTTTCAACCAAAGACAAGATGGACCACAACGAGTCATTTATTATCCAGTGTTCTCTTTTATGTCTGTGTTGCAGTGCATGGCTTGACTCCAGAATAGTGTTATTACACCTTTGTGTGTTTCAAACTACACTACAGGTTAGGTACATGAGACATAAGGGAAATACAGCTACCTATGCCACATGGAAACACAGAAAGAGTTTTTGGAGATTTAGGAGCAGAGGCAGGGCTGAGGTTAGAGAGTTTTCTTGTTATATAATAGACCATGGTAGTGTCTTAAATATGGGATGGTGTTTAAAAGTTCACATCAGTCATTTTCTTTTCCCCCAAATGTTTATGTACCTAGATTACAGATACATTCATGAATACCATAACTTGTCATGTAAAAGAACCTAGAGGACTTTGGAATATATGCTTGACTTTTGTGATTGCTAGTTTAACATGTGTATTTTCCCTCTCTCACTCTTTTCCCTTGATAACACTAACATAAACAGAAATCAAAATTGGGCATTCTGTTCCATCCCAGTGTATTATTTCCTCATGGTACTGAGCGTTCAATCTATCAGTCCTAATTATCAGGCAGATTAGAAGTAACCAAAGCAGGATATAGCCCACAAAGGCCCAGAAATTATAGCATGGAAACTGCATAAAGGGACTTGGGTGATGGTGGGGAAGAGGAAAAGAGTAGAGTGGTGAGTGCACAAGCATTGAGGTCACAGAGACCTGGGTTGGAATTCCAGCTCTACTCCTAGCTCCTATGAATACTACTAGCAGATGTGTAACCTTGGGCAAAACATTAAACCTCTCTCATCCTAATTTTTCTCACCTGTAAAATAAAGACAATTATACACACACACACACATATATAGCTACTGGCCCATAGTGGGCACTCAGCAAATGGTTGTTATTAAGAATATGATTAATGGCCGGGCGCGGTGGCTCAAGCCTGTAATCCCAGCACTTTGGGAGGCCGAGACGAGAGGATCACGAGGTCAGGAGATCGAGACCATCCTGGCCAACATGGTGAAACCCCGTCTCTACTAAAAAATACAAAAAACTAGCCGGACGAGGTGGCGGGCACCTGTAGTCCCAGCTACTCGGGAGGCTGAGGCAGGAGAATGGCGTAAACCCAGGAGGCGGAGCTTGCAGTGAGCTGAGATCCGGCCACTGCACTCCAGCCTGGGCGACAGAGCGAGACTCCGTCTCAAAAAAAAAAAAAAGAATATGATTACTATTATTATGGTGTAGAGTCAAGGAAAGGAAGGGGTGGCAGAAGAACAATCTTATTTTGTCAGCGTAATGACTCAGAGGGCCCACCAGGTGCTTCTTCAGAATTATTTTGGAAAGCTAAATGTATTATGATTTCCCAGCATATGCCCCACAGTGGCTGCCCTAAGTGCCATTATTCTCTCTTAGCCTCTAATCCCATCATAATGTCTTCACCATGCACATCTGATCATCCTTCCTCTCTGCATAATTAACCTTTTTCTATTTTAGGATTGTATTTAACACATACAAACAAATATACATACATATATATAATTTTTTTGAGGGGGGAACCAGTGCTCTGTGGCATGTGGTTTTCTTTTTATTATTATTATTATACTTAAGTTCTGGGATACATGTGCAGAATGTGCAGATTTGTTACATAGGTATACATGTGCCATGGTGGTTTGCTGCAACCATCAACCCGTCATCTGTATTAAGTATTTCTCCTAATGTTATCCCTCCCCTTGCCCCCATTCCCTGACGGGCCCTAGTGTGTGATGTTCTCCTCCCTGTGACCATGTGTTCTAATTGTTCAACTCCCACTTATGAGTGAGAACATGTGGTGTTTGGTTTTCTATTCCTGTGTTAGCTTATTGAGAATGATGGTTTCCAGCTTCAACCATGCCCCTGCAAAGGACATGAACTCATTCTTTTTTATGGCTGCATAGTATTCTATGGTGTATATGTGCCACATTTTCTTTATCTAGTCTATCATTGTATATAATTTTTATATTTGGTATTAAGATAAGTGTGATGAACATGCCTATACCCACCCTGAAGCTTAAGGATCCAAGATTACAAACATCACTGAAATTTCCTGTGTGCCACCCCTACCCTCATTATGCCCCCTTCATCCCCGTGAGGGCAAACACTATTCTGATTTTATCTTTTCTTCTTTTTCATTGCTTTCTTTTATCACATATACTTTTATCACATATGTGTCAATACTTAAATAATACATTGTCAGTGCTTTTGAGCATTATATGAATGGTGTCATACTGCCTGTTTTTCCCTCTGCGAGTTGCTTTTTTCACTCAACATTATGTTTGTGCAATTCATCCATGTTGATGCTTTTTTGCAGTTCATTCATTCTCATATAAATAGTATTTCATAGAACGAATGAAACATAATTTATTCATTCTTCTTTTGATGTCCATCTGGATTGCTTCCCACTTTTTGTTACTAATGAACATTCTTAAGCTTGTCTCTTCATGTACATGTGCAAAAGATTATTTAGGTATATACTTGGGAGAGAAACTGCTGACATTTAGGGTCTGTTTAACTTCAACTTTTCAAGACAATGTGAAACTTTTTAAAAAAATTATGTTAATTAATACTTTAACAGTAGTGAACGAAATTCTCTTTTCTCTACATCCTGACTAGATCTTAGTATCATCAGACTTCAAAATTTTTGCCAATCCAGTGGTATAAAACTATAACCCATTGCTTCTAATTTGTGTTTCCCTTATTACTAATGAGGGTGGGCATCTTTCCAGGTTTATTGGCCATTCGTGTTTATTATTCTGTGAAATGCCTGTTAATGTGTTTTGTCTGTTTTCCTCCTGACTTGTTAGAAGTGACCCACTTTATCTTAGTAACATTTTTTGCCTTGAAGTTGACTTTATCTAATATCAGTCAACAATTTCAGCTTTCTTTGAGGTGGTATCAGCGTAGTAAAGTTTATTGCTTTCTGTTACCTTCAACCTTTCTGTTATCCTGTGTTTTAGGTGAGTCTCTAATAACTAGCAGATAAATGGATTTTTAAAAATTCAGATAAACAATCTTTGTCTTTTAACTGGAATATTTAGTTCACTTATACTTAATGTAATTAATGGCATATTTAAATCTCCTGTTCTTATATTTTCAATTAGTCTTGGCTGTTCTGTTTAATTTTCCTTTCATTAATTGTGGCCTTCTGGAATGATCACATGTGTTTTTATTCCATCCCCCTTCCTGTACTGGTTTAGAAGTCATATATGCTTTATTTATTATTTCAATTATAAACATATATACTTTACTTCTATTATTTTCAGTTATACTATGCACACTTATTAAAGAATAATGGCAAGGAATAACTTTACCCTTCTCCTGGGAAGTACAAAGAGCTTAAGACAGTTTTACTCTAATATCCTTCCAACTTATATTACTATTAAATAATTTTATTTCTGTTTAAGCCCACCAGACGTCATTACTATGGTTTTAAAAAATTGATACATAATACTTGTACATATTTAAGGGGTACATGTGATATTTTGATACATGCATACAATGTGTAATTATTAAGTCAGGGTAATTGGGATTACTATAGTTTTACACAGTGTTCATTATATTTGCCTACACATTTACTACTACTTTTTTAAAATACTTCTTGCATGTCAGACCTTCTGTGATTACTGTCCTTCTGTTTGAAGTATATCTTTTAAAATTTCCTTCAGTGAGGCTCTGTTGGTGACAAAGTTTTTGTTTATTTTTAAATGTCTTTATTTCCCCTTTGTTCTTATAATACACTTTTTTCTGAGTATAGGATTTTTTTTTTTTTTTTTTTTTAGCACATTGAAATTTTTATTCTACTCTCCTCTGGCTTCCATAGTTGGTATTTCTCTGGCTTACTTAAAGGTTTTCTTGTTGTCCTATGATGTCTCTGGGTATAGATTTCTCTTTGTTTTTGTTGTTTTTCCTATTTAGGAATTGTTGTGATTTTGGAATCTGTGAATTAGAATTTCTTAGTTCTGGAAAATTATCAAACATTATTTCTTCAAATATTGCCTCTATTCTTTCCAGTTTTCTCTTCTGGGAGTCTGATTAGACTTATGCTAAACCTTCACATACTGTAATCCATATCTTTTAGCTTCTCTTTCATGTTTTTATCTGTGCTCCAATCTAGGTAATTTCCTTAGATACACACTTTAGTTTACCATTTCTGGCTTCAGCTATATGTATTCAATTTGTTGCTTAAGCCATCCATTAAGACTTAATATCAGTGGTTATATTTAAGTTGTTTCTATTTTTAATTCTCAAATATTTATGTTCATTGTTGATCTCTTATTTTCTGCTCATTTTTGTTTCTTTTATTTATTTGAAGATCCAGATTATTGTGCATCCTATTTTTTATCAGTAACAGTTAAAATTATTGGTTGGGTGCAGTGGCTCACACTTGTAATCCCAGCACGTGCAGAGGCCTAGGCTGGAGGATCACTTGAGCCCAGGAGTTCAAGACAGGCCCGTGCAACATGGCAAATCCCTGCCTTTACCAAAAAAACAAAAAACAAAAACAAACAAACCAAAAAAACCAAAAAAACACTGGCCAGGGGCGGGGGTGGTGGCATAGTCTCAGCTATGGGGAGGAGGGGACTGTTGCTGAGGCCAGAGGATTGCTTGAACCCAGGAGGTCCAAGCTGCAGTGAGCTGAGATCCTGTCACTGTACTCCAGCCTGGGTGATAGAGGGAGGCCCTGTCTCAAAACAACAACAACAAATACTTAAAATTCTTAAAGGTTTAAATCTGTTCTTTCTTGTTTCTTCTGAGTCTTATTCATGGTAACTTGTTTCCTTATGTGTTTAGTGATTAAACACTTGTTTCCTGATGTGTGCTTCTATTTGGTTAAACAATCTGTGGGGCTCTCATAGGTCTGGGTTGAGGATGGTTTATTCACAGATAATTTTATGTGCTTTTGCTGGCCAAAACGGATGCTAGTATACTGGAATAACTTCTAGGCTTGGTGTTTTTCAACCATGCTGGTTGAATAAATTTAAATCCCAGTTTCTTCTAAAGGAGATCTCTGGAAACAAATTTTTGGGTTTGGAGTGTAGTCGAGATTCCTACTATTATTATTAATTCATGTCCATCTGCAGCTGTGGTGAAGAAAAGTTTCCTTGCGGGCTTGTTCTGATGGCTGACAGATTTTGTTTCTGGCCTATTTTTCACTGACAATGTAGCACCTTCAAGAGAGCCAGATGTACCTGATTATCTCAGGTACAGCTTCTTTATTTGCCTAGGCCCAACGATTAGGATTTCATTTCCAACTTCCAAAACTCTACATTACTGGCATGAATATCTTCACACTGGGTTTCTTTACTTTTACATTGTTTACTACCCTATTCTGGTTTCAGCTTGTTCCTCCTTCTTTATCTACCTCCTACCCCCACTTCTGTTTCTCCTTCCCCCACTACCTTCGATTCTTACTTTCTTCTGAGCTCAGCAATGCATTTTAAAATATATTGTTAAAAGTCATCCACAGCATTTAGAATTTTCGAAGTAGTAGGGCTATTTAGAATATCTTGTTCACAATGTTACCAAAACAGGAGTTTTCCTTCTCTTAATATCTAGTTTTCAAACTATAGTGTCTTTTTTTCTTGCAAATAACACCTTTTTGTGTGTCCTTGAGCTTATCTCTGCCCAACTCCTCTCAAACCTGGTTCTATTATTTGTCCTGTTCATCTGTTTCATCTTCAACATTTTTCCCTTCTGAATCCAAATACCTCTGGGTACCCTCCCTCCCAAGAAAATCTTCCCACAATCCTAGTAGCTCTCAACCTACTATTTTATCTTTCTGATTACTATAACTAATCAATCAAATATTATCTTTCTATGGCTCACACCTGTAATCCAAGCACTTACAGAGGCCAAGGTGGGTGGATCACTTGAGGTCAGGAGTTCGAGATGAGCGTGGTTAACATGGTGAAACCCCGTCTCTACTAAAAATACAAAAATTAGCCAGGTGTGGTGGCGCATGCCTGTAATCCCAGCTACTCTGGAGGCTGAGACAAGAGAATTGCTTGAACGCAGGAGACGGAGGTTGCAGTGACCTGAGATCATGCCACTGCACTCCAGCCTCGGTGACAGAGCAAGACTCCTTCTCAAAAAACAAAACAAAACAACAAAATAATATTATCTTTCTAATAATCTCTGTAGCTGGCAGCATTCTTTGACACCAACCCTCTTTCTTCTCTGAAACTTGAAACCCTTGGACTCCTCTCATACTTCATATGCAGGCAGTTGCCCAATCCTATATGATAGGGCTTGCTCTGGAACATATTTCATAGCCATTTTTTTCCTGTCCCAGGACACAGCCCCAGTTCATTATTGCAACCCTCTCTAACCAGTCTCTCCAGCTCAAGCCTCACCAAAGCTGCATCTTCTTTTCAGTAATGCTCTGCCTGGATTTTCCATTAAAATCACCTGAGGTGCTTTAAAAAATGTTAATACCCAAATCTCATCCCCAAGATTTCTGATTTGATGAATATGGTAGGCGGCTTTGCACATCAGCCTATTTTTTTTTTAAAGCTCCCAGGTGATTCTAATATGTAGCCAAACTTGTGATCTATTTTTCTAACCCAGTGGTTCTCACACTTCAGAGTGCATCTGAAACCTCTGGAGGGTTTATTCAAAGTGAGTGCTAGGCACCACCCCCAGAATTTCTAATTCAGTAAGTCTGCAGCAGGCCTGAATGTCTCACAAACACTCAGGTGAAAATGATGATGCTGGACCAGGGACCACAGCTCTAATTCTATAGCCATAACTAAACAACAGGTCTCATAATATCACTGCTCTGCTCTAAATCCTTTAAGGGTTCCCTATTAACTATCAAAATAAGTACAAGTCACTCTTTATATGGCCTTCAAAGCCCTTTACCATCTCTTCCTAGATTCCTAATTCCTGCTATATTTTCTGTTACTTTCTCTATGTACCAATCAAATGAGACTACTGGCTCTTTTCAAAATACAACCAGTATTATCTCTTGCCTTCATATATTTGTTCATATTGTTTTGTTTGTTATTGAAAAATAAACTTTATTGTGTATATTTGAGGTATATGGCATGATCTTTTTTATATATAGTATAATGGTTAACATAGGAGCACAAATTAACATATCTGTCATCCCATTCTTTCCTCTCTGGTAAGAGCAGCTATAATCTACTCAGAAAAAATCCCAAATACAATACATTATTATTAACTATAATCCTCATATTGTGCATTCGATCTTTCAACTTGTTCATCCTACATGTTTTTTTATTTTGTACCCTTTAACTGATATCTCCCCATTTCTTCCCCCTACCCTGCCATGACCCTCTAGAAAGACTGTTTTATTCTGTCTCTGTATATTTGACATTTTATTGAAAAAAAAGATTCCACATATAAGAGATATCATGCAATATGATTTTTCTTTCTGCGTCTGGCTTATTTCATTTAGCATAATGTACTCCAGATTCAGCCATGTTGTGGCAAATGGCAGGATCTCTTCCTTTTTTAAGGCCAAATAATATGTCATTACACACACACACACACACACACACAGTTCCTTTACCCATTCATCCATTGATGGACGTCTAAATTGTTTCCATATCTTGCCTATTGCCTATTGTGAATAATGTTGCAATGAACATGGGAGTACAGATATCTTATATTAAGTGGTGATTTCCTCTCCTTTGAGTATATGCCCAGAAGAGGGATTGCTGGTAATTGATGCTGGTAATTGATTATGGTAATTACCATAATCATATGGTAATTCTGTTTTTAATTTGTTCAGGAACCTCTATAATATTTTTATAATGGCTGAACCAATCTACATTCCCACCACCAGGGTACAAGGGTTTCTTTTACTCCACACCCTCAGCAACCCTTGTTATCTCTTATCTTTTTGATAATAGCTATACTAACAGGTGGGGAGTGGTATCTCATAGTGATTTTGGTTTGCATTTTCCTGATAATTAGTGATGTTAAGTACTATTTACTCATATTGTTATCCTGGCTGGTGCTCATGTGTTCACCTATCAAAATTCTATCTATCCTTCAAGTTTTATCTCACATACCTCCCTCAATGATATTTCCTTTTTCTCAGTCCCCAACTGCCAATACATACTCACACTCAATCACTCACTCACTCATTAACTCACTCACTCATTTATTCAGCATCACAATTTTCTCATCTGCCAACAGGGTCTCCCCAAAATCTACTATCACAGGCTGCCCAAAACGATATGCCTCATATATGTGAAAGCCTTCATGCTTAACCACTTCCACAATTTATCCAACTAAATTTTAAATGTCTTGAATGGAAGGAATGTATTGTATTATTACTACCTTATGTCCTTGCTGTTCAAAGTGTGATCCAAGGCCAAACAGCATTGATATCACCTGGGTGCTCAATAACGATATAAAAATCTCAGGTCCCACCCAAGAACTTTTGAATTAGAATCTACCTTTAAAGGATGTGCAGGTGATTTGTATGAACATTAAATCTTGAGAAGCAGTCTGTAGTACCTAGAACAATGCTTGGCAAATAGTACACTTATGTGCTGCAGAATGACATTTTGAACAATAATGGACAATATATATGACAGTGGCCCCATAAAATTATAATACTGTATTTTACTGTATCTTTTCTATGTTTGAATATGATTAAATAAACAAATAGTTATTATACTGTTACAGTTGCCTACAGTATTCAGGATGGTACCTGCTGTACAGCTTTGTAGCCTGGGAAGAATAGGCTATACCATATAGCCTAGGTGTATCGTAGGCTACACCATCTAGGTTTGCATAAATGCACCCTAGGATGTTTGCACAATGGTGAAATCACTTAAAGATACATTTTTCAGAACGTGGCCCATCAAGTGATACATGATCATACGTGACAAATATATGTTGACCTGAATCATTTAGAACAGGAAATACAGCAGAATAGATCTATGTTTTTTTCTGACCTTCCTCAGGGATACAGCTCATCAAATTGCATCCTGTATCATTTTGCAGGAAACAATAGGATTCGCTGAGTGAAGATTGAATCGGAAAACAAGCGTAGGTACACAGGGATGATATCAGAAAGTAGGAACACTTCTGTGGAAGAATTTGTAATCTAACTCAGCAGACTAGACAGACTTACTGAGAAGATAATCTCAGTTTGGAGTGACTAGATAACAACCCTGTTGCAGAACATTTCGGCTGAAATGCAAAGTCCCTAGCACCTGTGGGGCAGCAGCATAGTGAGGACTGCTCAGTTCCCAAGAATTTCTCTCTCTCCTTATGGAGTTTTGGGTTCCTTTACTCTTGAACATTTTTGACTTTTTAGTTTAAATCCTAGGAGAGAAAGATTGGTCAGGAGGAGTATTGCCTAGTGCTGTTAGTCACTTCAATTTAAGCGACCATCTTGAATTAGTGCACAGGTCAGTGAATCATGATTATCTGGCAGACATTTTACTATCCCATACTTGATGGTATATTTTGTGTATATAGTCCATTCCCACTTTCACTGACAGGAATTAAATGATCATTTATCAATCATAATTTAAAAAATATTTATATCACACTTCATTCTGCAGAGGATTTAAGGCCATTTACAACATTTATATGTACATGAATCAGATATGGGGGAAATGTAAGTCAAAATTTTAAAATATTAAGATTATAGAAAGAACAACACTTGTGTCCAGACAAAAAAAGATCAACAGAATTGTCATAGTTGAATTTCAAATTTGCTTCTGAGTTCCCTGGAAGCTAAAGTGAAAAAGGGAGGCATCAGTTCTACCAGTTGTTTTTGCAAACTCAAATAATGAAAAGTGCCTTTTAAAGGGAAAAATAAATTACTACAAAACTTATCTGTTAACCTACTTTTACTATACTGTTATCATGCTATGGAAAAAAAGTGAACACAAACTTCTCATGTCTATGGTCTCAAACAACTATAAAACTGAATATATATATATATATATATGTATGTATGTATGTGTACATATATATAGCAAAACTACAAAACCAATGACATCCAAAATAATTACATAAATTTAATGGACAGATGACGATGTGCTGAAACTAAATTTTGAACGTTGGCCCAAGTAGAGAAAAGATGTATTATCATCCTTTATTTTCTGCTTATTTGTGGACTTGATCTTTTGGTTTTCTGCATGATGGACCATCATTTGGGTCATCATTGTTATCATGGTCATTATTTTTCTTCCTTAACAAGGAATTCCTTTTTTAACCAACCAACCATTTTGTGTTAGGCAAGGTAATTTAACAGTGCATTCAAAAATCTACAAATGATTTACCAAAAATGGAATTTAAATTAAAGTTATTCATTGCATATTTTTTACAACTCTTACAGTGAATGAATTTAGAGAGTGGATGGAGTACATACTCTCCAAATATGCTGCACTACGTGGCATGGCATAATGCTGAAAAGCCAGGGTTTGAAGTTTCAGAAGTAGGGTTGAATCCTGCCTCTAATATATATGAGCAGTGTAGCTTTGGGGAAATTACTTAACTTTTCTGGTCCTCTGTTTCATCATCCGTAAAACAGAGGTAATGATAATACTCTATTGTTAAGACTGTTGAAAATAATGAATGAGATAATGCATGTAACATGCTTGTATCAGTCAAGATTTAACCAGAGACCAGAACCAGCAGGAGATATATACTAAGAGAGTCACTGCAAGGAATTGGTTTGAATAACTGTGGGAGTCGGCTGGACAATTCTGAATAACTAGGGCAGGCTGTTAGGAAGGGCCTGGAACCCTTGGGCATAGGCTGAAGCTGTGGCCCATAGGCAGCAGAATTTCTTCTTCAGGAAAGCCTCAGCTCTGCTCCTAAGGCCTTTCACCTAATTGAATCAGGTCCACCTATATTATCTAGGATAATCTCCTTTACTTAAAGTTAACTGATTATGGACTTCAGTCACATCTGCAATACATCTTCATGGAATGCATGCGTTCGTGTTTGACTGATAACTGGGGACTGTAACCTAGCCAAGTCAACACACAAAACTATCACAGTGCCCAACATGGAGAATGACTTATAGTGACTACTCAGTAGATGGTAGACAGCAAGGCTGTTGGAATGCTGCATGACCATGGGCAAGATATATAAGTGTCACGAGAAGTAGCCTGGGGTAAAACATGAGATTCGGAGTTGGAGAGACCAGAATTCAAATCCTATTATAGCAGTTTACTAGATGCATACATTCGGGCAAATGACATTTCCTCTCAATGCCCTTGTTTCCTCATCTATAAATAAATGTGAGATAGTACTCCTGACAGCTACCTTGTGAGGTAAGTGTTACATGAGATTAGATAAATGCCTGGAATGTATAATAATTCAACAATGGTAGAAATTCCACTTTCCCATTTGTTTTCTTCTTAACCTCTCTAGTCATCTGCCTTCTCATCTATAGCATGAGAAAAAATATAATACCTACTAATAGTTTTGTAAGGATTGAATGAAATAATGCATTAGATCTTTAAATGTATAGTAAGCACTCAATAAATGTTAGCCACAAATATTCATATTATTATTCTCTCTCTCTTTTTTTTTTTTTAGCATAAATAAAGATTGTATTGGTCAATTTGGGTGAATGACAAACTGACATGCCCCCAATTCACTATTCCACATATCCAAGTCCCTGAGCGGGCGAGAGGAGAAGCTAAGCTTATTGATGGTGGGCAATGGGTGAGAAGTGGAAAGGACTTGAAGGCCTCTGGGGGTTAACAAGGCTACCGGGACCAGAACCAACGTCCTAGGAATAAGTCCAGGATGGAGAAGGCATCATCCAGGGCTGGAGGTCTTGGTGATTCTGGATCATCCCTAGGACTCCTGTCTGCTTCGTATTGGGTTACTGTGGTCTCTGTCTGGCCCTCACTGTCCACCACAGTCCAGCGCTCCTCCACTATCCCATCTGGCTTAGTGATCTTGGTCACAGAGATGCTCTTGAAATAGGATCTGGGCTGGGACTGCAGAACCGGGCCAAAACCCTCCTGGGAAACCTGGGAATCAAGATCATTGTCCTCTCTGGTTCTAGGATGGGGGTCCACAGGCCATACGTCATCAAACCTATGAAATGGTCTCTGGGAGGCCCAGTCTGGTGCTGTTTTGAGGGATTCACTTCTTGCATCACTCTCCAAGACCCCCTCAAAGATCCTGGGCTGATGACTATCTAAATACTTAAGAATTGAGTCTCGAAGTGTCTGTCCCTCCTGCAGTCTCTCACCAGGTGTCTCTGACTCAGGACCTGGAAGTTCAGGAGGATGGGAAGGCAAGGTCCAGGCCCCCGTATTGCTGAAGATGCTATTGAAATCTCGTACTAGGTAATCAAAGCCAAAGTTATCGTGGAAACGTATCCCTCCTCCTGGGCTGAACTGAAGCCAAAACCAAATTCCTTGGGGTGGAGGGGTGGGTGGAGGGGTGCTGAGGCCTATGGAACCTTCGGTTCCCACGGCCCCATGAGCCCCCTTCTTCCTCTTCTTCCTCATCATCATTTTCATCTTGAGTCATCCCTCCAAAAAAGGGATCTCTGTGACTCCGAGATCCAGGAAAGCTGAAAAAGCCCCGGAAGAGATCAAAGAGGCTCATTCCCGTATTAGGGCTCGAATCTTTGAACCCCTCCAGTGGTTCATTCGCAGAAGGGGGAAACCTGCGCAGCCCTATGGGAAATTGAGCAAGGTGTCAGCCCATATTACTGTTCTCTAACCATCACTTCTTGCAGTTGGGCTTCCAATAAGCACAGAATAGCAGATAGCTTGAGATTGTCCATTCAGAGGAAGCCTGGAACCAAGGATTTCTGTGTTGCTAGTTGAGGGCAGACCCATATGCTTTAGGGATCTAATGAAAAGCTTGTTTTCTTATGTGAAATTGGGGATCTGCCTTCAAAATTGTAGATATTTTACCTCCTTGTATAGTATATACAGCCAGAGACAAATTTTTCCCTTAAGAAGTAGTTAGGAAGTTTCCCTTAGGAAGTACTTCAAGTGAATAAGTTTTTAGGATCAAGTCATGGAAGCTGTATCTCACGAGGCTCTTCCCAAACTAGATCACAATTTCCTATTAAAATGAAACCAATATTTTGCAGATTAACCATGCACACCAAACCTGAAACCTCCTCTCCCCTATCCCTTATTTCAAACCTATTCCCAACTCTTGTAGACTCCACCTACAGTATATTCTGAATCCAACAGTTTCTCAGCCCTGCTGCTACCACTGTAAGCCAAATCCCCATTGCCTCTGACCTAGCTGCTCTCTGCCCTCCACTATAGCCTCATTCTAATCCATTATTTACAAATCAGCCAGAGGATCCTCTAGAAATGTAAGCCTGATCATGTTATTCCCCCCTTCCTGCTCAACAGCCTCTACAGGTTCCTTACTGCACTTAGGATAAGGGCTAATGTCCTTTATGACACACAAGACCCTTCATGGCCTGGTCTCCACCAACCTGTAGTGAACATTGTTGATTTGGAGCAGCTCAGTATTCATTCTTTCTTCCTAACTACATTCCACTTTTCTTTTAGGAAATAACTTCTTTCCCATTGGATATAGTCTGGGGGTACCATCAGACAGGCACTCTGTCCTCCCCTAGGTGGGGGCAAGCTTATATTGAAAACAAGACCATTAGGATGCTCCAGGAACTGGAGCAGAGGGACAAAGAGGCAGAAATTGGTTAACGTTGATTCATCCAAGTGGGCAGCACCCAGACCTGACTATTTGTATGCTAATACTCTTCCTGGACTTCCTACTCCCTAGCCCTTTAATGTTTTCTAAATCCTGTTCATTTGAAAGCTTTTCCATCAATCCTTTAAGCTCCCAGTGTCCTTCCCCAAACTGTTTCTCCTCTGTCATTTGTGTCACTTTTCTGCTTTCTCACTCTGATCCAGTTATATTGCTTGTATTAGTCTGTTCTCATGCTACTATGAAGAATACCGAGACTGGGTAATTTATAAGGAAAAGAAGTTTAATTGACTCACAGTTCTGCATGGCTGAGGAGGCCTCAGGAAACTTACAATCATGGCGGAAGGGGAAAGGGTACATCTTACATGGCGGCAGGCAAGAAAAAGCATGTGTGAACGCAGGAAAAACTACCATCTATAAAACCATCAGATCTTGTGAGAATTCATTCACTATCGTGAGAACAGCACAGGGGAAACTGTCCCCATAATCCAATCACTTCCCTCCCTCCATATGTGGGGATTACAATTCAAGATGAGATCTGGGTGGGGACACAGAACCAAACCATATCAATATGCTATATTACCTTTGCTCAGAATCTTCTTTCCCCACCTACTTTAGTCAAGTACTCAGTCTCAAGATCTCAGCTCAAAGTTATTTCCTTATGATGCCTTCCCTAATTTCCCTCATTAGTTCAAATCCTTCTATTGGAGGTCTTGTGGAACTCTGCTTTTCCTCTAAGTAGCTCTTAATGCAGCTGTTATTTTACTGAGTTGTGTGAAACTTTGTTTCTCTTACTCCTAGAATGCTAACTCCAAGAAGGCAGACATTGTATTCATTTTGTTTACTGATGCACCCTTTGTAGTGGCGCAGTGCCTACCATATACAAGGCTCCCAATAAATATTTATTAAATAGATGAAAGCAAAATTTGTGTGGAAACTTAAGCCAAAATATGATACTTCTAAAACAATTCATGCTTGTTGGCAGTATAGCCATAGGAACACAGCGTCAGGCTTTTTTATAGCCAGGGGTACCTTAGTGGAAAAAGTTAAGACATACTGAAATAGTTGTGACTCACCTCAACAAGACAAATGCTTGGAGATCATGCCTGCCGAAGTTGTATTTCTTCATTAATTCATTTACTCATTCCTTTATTTATCTACTCATCCATGTGGTCAACAAAAATGTATTTAGAACTCAATTACTGGGGCTCCAAAGATGAATAATGAGATCAGATAAACTTTGAGTATTAAATATATGTTTTTGTTATAAATATAACTAGTTAATATAGAAAAAATATAAGTTAACTAGTTATTTGATGTAGAAATGGATATGCAAATAACTGATTTTTTTCTAAGATAATTGCCCTCATACAGTCATCAAAATAATGTTCATTGGGTTACTGTTTCTATTTTCACTTTTAAGATGACCTTCATAGTTATTTTCCCAATGTCATGGCTCTTTATCTCTGTATTAGCAGAGGTATTTCCAGCTTTCCTTGCCTGATATCCCCAAGTGTCTCCAATTAGATTGTGTCACATTGTGATGATTTTTACCATTTTCATGCTACGTAACTAATTTTCATTGGCTGTGTTTCTTCAAAAATACATACACACTACATATTTTAAGAGAGGAGATAAGTAGGGCATCAAATAAAACAACAACAAGATAAAGTTCTGTACTCCAAAAAGGTTGGAAATTACTCATGTTATCTTTTAAGAATCAGCTTCCATCTATGCTTTTTCTAGTCTCTCTCTCTCTCTCTCTCTCTCTCTCTCTCTCTCTCTCTCTCCCCCCTCCCTTCTTCCCTCCCTCCCACCTTCTCCATCTCTCCTAGGGTTTTAAAAAAAAATTCCAGCCCAACTCTGTCCATACACAATGAACATGTTACTCTAAATTCAATAACATTTCAGTTTTTAAAAAAGCATAAGTGATCGCTTCTTTGTTGTTAATCACTTGCCCTACTTAATTCATTCATTATACTCAGAGGCTCTGAGATTAAGTCTCCAGGCTGGAGAGCTTCATATGAATCCTTTCTTTTTTATCTATTCCAACTTAGATTAAGTCTAGGTCCTGTTTAATGAGGTGCCACTGCTGGGTTTTCATGCAGAAAGAATTCCTCATCCTCGGTGGTATGTATATACCAAATAAATTATCTTTTATTTCTTGAATCTCCGACTACTGCTTCCTGTATGAAAGACTATGATTATGAGCTCCCTGGGATCTGGGCAGCTGGGTTTCTTTGATATGGATTTTTTTCCTTTTCATCAAAGCCTTATCTTGTTTTTTTTTTATTATATTTACGGTGTGTGAGATTATGAAGAGTTTTCTAGACAGCACCAAGTGCCATGCCATGATGAACTGAGTCAAGTTATTGGGTTAGGACTCCCCATGCTCCAGTCAATTTATATTCTTTGGTATAATCTGTTTATAAATGAGCAAAACTACTTTATGTTTCTGCCATAAATTTTATTGCATGTGTGTGTTCACATGTGTGTTTTGGTGGGAGGAATTGCTAATGTTTTTATTTTTCATGAATGGTTGTGCACACAAATTCAGTAATTTAATTTCCCCTTAAATACTGCCTTTTCCCAAACATCCAGTTTCCAGATTAAAAAATGCATATGTAGGAGTGTTTGCAGTGTGCACTACATTCCTTGAAGACTAGTCTCACAAGGTTGTCTCATCACAACTGAGAGTTGTCATCCTGGCACTACGGAAGTGTTCACTGCTGCTGCTGAGATAATGGTACTGCTTCCCCATGGGCCTGCTTGGATAGACTGGGACCCAGCAGCCCCATAGTAAGGTTAGGAAATAGTCACGGAGGCAAAGAAGACAAAAAATATATAGAACAAAAGGGTGGGTGGTGGAGGTAGAAGGGAGGAGAAGAAGTTCCCATGGAAGGCAATAAGACATCAGTACTGTCAGCACATTACCCCCAATGGCACCATTCCCATCCCACTGTAGACAATCTGGATCCACAAGTCTGCTTTTTGGGACAAATTAATGTGTTTGGTAAGAACCCACTAGTAATGAGGCCAGTGTCTTGGGTGATGTTATCATACGGTCCACTTGGCTTTGTATAGAGGAAAAATAGTTTTCACACCCTCTTACTGCTGCTAATTACCAACAAAGAAAACCAAGACAGAGAGTAAATGGCAGAGTACAGATTTCTACCAATAACCACAAATCAAATGCTGCAGCAGGTTATATATAATTACAGCCTATCCTTACAAAATCAATTATAAAAGAACAGGTGGATTTTACCAAGCTTAATATTCTGCTAATTTAGAGCTCTGTAGCAACAGCATGCCAGAGCAGTGAGTCTTAAACTTTTTCATACCATGCAGCAACAAGAATGCCTGTCCAAACTCCTTCAGTAACCACATGAGTCTGTTCATGATTAGAAGCTACAGATTCGGGGGCTCTAGCTGTCCCAGGTTTCACCCAACCAATATGAGAACTGAAGGAATGAATATAGGGCCACCACTGTATCCCACTAGTCAGATGATCTCTTTTCTAGAAATTTTCAGCAAAATGGGATTCTACCACTTCATTTTAAAATTAACTTTGATGGAATTACTGTAGTGAGCACATTTATCGATTTAAACTCTTGGATATGTATGCACGTGTGTGTGTGTATTTCTGTGAAAGCATTTCTATTTTTTTGGTTGTTAAATAATTTCTCTTTCAACTTTATATGTCCAAGACTGAGTCATAAGGCTTATTGCCCCAAGGGAGGAGAAGACAAAACCTGCCCCAAAGAGGTTATTGATCAGCTGTAAGTCTTAAAAATTGACTATTTTGAGCTCATAGAAAGACTATTATCTTGAAAAACCAACTCTGTTGACAGATAAAATTATTTGCTAATTTTTTTTCTAGTTCTCATTTACTATATGACAGACTGGGCATAACTGCCTAGATCATGGAGGTTTACTATATTCTTAAAATAGAGAAAACTCAGGAAGTGAGAAAAAAAAATTGAAACAGTTTTTTCTGTTCCTAGTTAGTAAGGGAAAAAAGAGAGAAGAGGGAAGGAGAAGGAAGAGTTCACATGCTGGGATGTTTCTTGTCCCTACTCTTGACATACTTTGGATTGGCCTTGGGACTCTTGCAAAGGCCCGCACGGGGCTGCATCCAGCATGCTTCAAAAGTAATAATAATACGGGATGATCTAAGTAAGGAAGCTGGCCTTGTGTGCTAATGGCAGTGATCAAGGATCCGCATGGACTGTATAAACTGGAAGATTCAACATATCCTGGTGAGGGAGTGAGGAGGGGCTGAAAATGCCTGTAGTTGGAAGAAAATTGTCTCTATGAATGAGGACTTCCAATCTGAAGAAAAGTGATTAAGACCATGGACCCTAGTGCTGAGTGTCAGCTTGTTGCCTCGACAGGTCAGATGGAACTCATTGTACCTTAGATGCCACTAGTCCAGGGGGCAGAATAAAGCATGGAAGTCTTCCCTGGCCAGGTGCGGTGGCTCAAGCCTGTAATCCCAGCACTTTGGGAGGCCGAGACGGGCGGATCACGAGGTCAGGAGGTCGAGACTATCCTGGCTAACATGGTGAAACCCCATCTCTACTAAAAAAAAAATACAAAAAACTAGCCAGGCGAGGTGGCGGGCGCCTGTAGTCCCCAGCTACTCGGGAGGCTGAGGCAGGAGAATGGCTTAAACCCGGGAGGCGGAGCTTGCAGTGAGCCGAGATCCGGCCACTGCACTCCAGCCTGGGCGACAGAGCAAGACTGTCTCAAAAAAAAAAAAAAAAAGAAAGGAAGTCTTCCCTTAGCCATGGTTTCACTTTCTATGGTTTAACTTACCCACAATCTACCACAGTCTAAAAATATTACAATATTTTGAGAGAGAGAAACCACATTCATATAACTTTTATTACAGTATATTGTTGTAATTGTTCCACTTTATTATTAGTTATTGTTGTTAATCTCTTAGTGGGCCTAATTTATAAATGAAATGTTATCATAGATATATATGCATAAAATGTATTATATATTGGATTTTGTACTACCTACAGTTTCAGGCATCAACTAGGGGTCATGGAACATATCCCCAGCAGATAAACGGGAACTATCATAGCTGTTCTGTTACAGACACCAGCTAGGATCTAGGAAACATCATGTGGACTCAGAGACACTATCTTCTCTGCCACCTTAGAGCAGAAAGATTCTAAGGTGGCCTTCTATGATCCCCAGCTGCTGGTGGTCACAACCTTGTGTCATCTCCTCTAGTTGATTATGGGCCATACCTGTGACTTGCTTCCAACCAATAGAATGTGCCAAAGGGGATGGGGCGGTTACTCCAATGATTACATTATGTCATATGTTAAATATGAAGGGATCTCACTCCTGTGATGATGTTATATTATACAACACTCTGTCTTGCTAGCAAACTGTCTCAAGAGTCTCTTATTTTCTGTTGCTGGCTTTGAAGAAACAAGCTGTCATGAACCCTACTGCCACAGAAAATTGAATTATGTCAACAACCTGAGTGACCTTAAAAGTGGATCTTTCCCCAGTGGAACCTACAGATTAGAACCCAGTCTTACTCAGTACCCTCAATTACAGCCTTGTGAGACCCTGAGCAGAAGGCCCAGTTAAGCTGTGCCCAGATCTCTGATCCACAGAAACTGTGATACATATGTGTTGTTTTAAGCCACAAAGATTGTGATAATTTGTTATGCAGCATAGAAAACAAATATACCTAAGGTCACATAAGCCTTGGCCCCCTTATATACCTGCAGACCACCTTTTGAATTTTTATTTATTTTTATTTACTTTATTTTATTTATGTATTTATTTATTTATTATTATTTTTATGTGAGACAGAGTCTTGCCCTGTCACCCAGGTTGGAGTGCAGTGGCTGGATCTCTGCTCATTGCAAGCTCCGC
>NW_012122376.1:10529700-10554216 GCF_000951035.1 Colobus angolensis palliatus
GTATTTAGTAGATACGGAGTTTCACCATGTGGATCAGGCTGGTCTTGAACTCTTGACCTCAAATGATGCACCTCCTTGGCCTCCCTAAGTGCTGGGATTATAGGCGTGAGCCACCGCACCCAGCCCAATCCTGTTTCTTTGAACACAGTTTAATAAAATGAATAAAGCCTAGTATCTATGACTTCTGTTTATAGGGTTTGACTGCTCAATATAATGAGCCCTCATTTGGGAAACTGTATCTTTATCTGTAAGAAACTTTAAGATATGGAGGAAGCATTAAAATGGCACAGTTGATTAATTATACTTGGATGGAGTTCAGAATTGTTCATGGCAATGCATCTGGGAAACAGTAGCCACTGGCAGAGTTCAGGTATCCTTTGGCAGCCACATGACTTGTGTTGACAGTGTGAAAGGAAAAGTTTGCATTCTGACAGGGAAACTGGCATAGATCACAGCCAGCATCCAGGATGTTGTTCACTTGAAGTTCCCTGAGTGGACTCGAATCTCTCCAAAAAGAGATGCACTAATGGAGATTGTTAGATTCAATCTAACAATCTTGCCTCTAACATTTTGTTAGAGGCAAAATGATGGTTGGCAGAGTATTTGTCTTTCCTACCCAGCTGTGCCAGGGCCAATCATTGCTAAGTAGCTGCTTCCCCATCACTTTATACTAGAGGAGTTCCCTTGTTGGGTACCAGATACTTTGCTTCCCTGATCCCTTATTCAGTGTAGGTGGGACTCGTTGAATTTCCATCCATTTGATACCTGAGGAAAGATTCATCTCTACACTCCTCAAGTGAGGACCCAGGACTCCTGTGAGTCCTGGGCTAAGAAATGCCTCTGGGCAAGAATAGGCCAGAAGGAAATAAAAGGATATATTTTTTTCCTCCCAGAAATGGACATAAGGATGGGTGTAGAGTTAATCTGTCTTTAGGAGTGGGGTCTTGGCAGTGGTCACACAAGCAGCTGGCCACTCCAAGAGGTTGGCAAGCAAAGGTGCAAGTCCAGGGCTTTAAGTACAACAATGCCTTCAGCGCAGAGAGAGAGGAGAAATCAAACTACTGGTAGTGTTGTGAGGTTCTTCCTCTTCTAGTTCATTTTCAGCAAAATTAAATGATCAACTGCTCATTTGATTTTTCTCACAAATGCATAAAGCACTAACAAAGAAATCATGGAACACAATAGATATGCACTGAGTTCACTGAGTCATGCTAGTTTCCTCAAAAAATTGTGCCTTTTGAAAGGGAAAATAATCATTCTTAGGACAGTATGGAATAACTTCCTTTAATACATTTAAATCTATTTTTAAATATAAAGGTTTAAGTTGAGTAGAGTGGGCATGGAGATAAGGAAAAGGGAGAGAATTACTTATGTCTATGAGTTTGTGTTTTCTTGAAACAGACATGGTGGTTTGGCTACTGCCCCATCCATATATTATACTTCGTAGAGTTCAGGCAGTCTACTTTCTCAAGAGGAATAGCAAACAGTTTGCATTCCTCTACATCTGGGTACTATATTGGGGGCACTGAGCAGGAGGCCTGCTTCCCACTGACTTCTTTAGAGAAAAGAACAGTAACATTTCAGCTCCATAGTGGGCTGTTATCAAAGATTTTGAACTTATAATCTTGTAATTGCTATTAATGTTGCACTAAAAGATTATTTAATGAAGGAGATCATGCCAGGAACAAGTATTATAATGACACCAAGCAGCCTGCCTTCCACATACCTGGAAAAAATTCCCTACTGTAGTGGAAAGTGAAGACAAGCACTGCTTGCCAGTTCTAAATAATAGGCTTCACACTAGAATTATTAAGACCTGTTGCTTTTGTCATGCACTCCCACACATGTGTGCACATGCACACACACATACACCCCTCATAGACAGAAACACAAAATTGATACCAGTGGCTCACGACAAGTCGAACAGAAGTTTCTAGCTTCAACTGCAGTATTTAATCTGAGATAGCTGAGTAAGAACTTTATATAAAGAAATACAATGGAGTTGACCTTCAAGTATGTTTTAGGTAGAAAAAGATTTCCTCTGCCCCTCTCCCAGTTTCTAGGTCCTCTTTTCTTTTGCAGCCGGGTTTTCAGAGGCTCGCATCTGAATCTGGAGGAAAAGCCATGTTTGGACTGAGAAACTGGGTGGCAAAGCAGAATAATTACCTGATTGCAAACTAGTATAGGCATTTCTTTGGACAGAAATTAGGTTCTGCATGGGGCAATATGGCTTTTTAGGACACACATCTGATTGGTGTATTTCACAACCCTTGTTTTGGAAAACTACTTTAATCTTCACCTGTGTGGAGAAGCAAAGCTGAGACTGAGAAGCAAAATTTCTGTATAGCAAACCAGAGTTTGATTTCTGTAAGCAAGTCCCCAAAACACCAAGAGCTTGTCTGTAGTTACCAAAGAAAAGGAACGATCCTTTATTGAATTTTTGTCATGCTCTAGGCTTTGAGATCAATGCCACATACATACCTGACTAGGGCAAGGTTTCCCAACCTGAGAATTATTGACATTTGGGACTGGAAAACTCTATTGTGAGGGGCTGTAGTGTGCCTTTTAGGATGTTTAGCATCATCCCTGGCCTTCACTCACTGGACGCCAGTAGCACCACCCTCTCCCAAGTAATAACAACCAAAAATGTCTGTAGATATTGCTCAATGTCCCCTAGTGAGGAACATACTTGCCACCAGTTGAGATCCACTGTTTTAGTGTTATCCTCAAATCCTATGTATCAGGTGCTATCATTATTCCCATTTAACAGATGGGGGAACCTGAGTCACTAAGAGGTAGTGGCTCACCCAGGTTCATATGAGTAATGTGTGTCAGAGGTCCCAGCTTCTTCTCTTCTGTGCTGTCTCCAGCCTATTAGGTGATGAGAACAGCAGAGTGGGTGATATGGTTTGGCTCTGTGGCACCACCCAAATCTCATCTTGTAGCTCCCATAATTTCCCACATGTTGTGGGAGGGACCCAGTGACAGATAATTGAATTATGGTGGTGGGTCTTTCCCATGCTGTTCTTGTGATAGTGAATGGGTCTCACAAGATCTGATGGTTTTTAAAACAGGAATTTCCCTGCACAAACTCTCTTCTCTTCTCTGCCACCAACAGAGACATGCCTTTTGCCTTTTGCCTTCTGCCGTGATTGTGAGACTTCCCCAGCCATGTGGAACTGTAAGTCCAATTAAATCTTTCCTTTGTAAATTATCCAGGCTCGGGTATATTTAACAGCAGGATGAAGAAAGACTAATACAGTAAATTGGTACCAGTAGAGTGGGGTGTTGCTGAAAAGATACCTGAAAATGTGGAAGTGACTTTAGAACTGGATAACGGGCAGAGGTTGGAACAGTTTGGAGGGCTCAGAAGAAAACAGGAAAATGTGGGAAAGTTTGGAATTCCCAAAACACTTGTTGAATGGCTTTGACCAAAATACTGATAGGGATTATGGACAACAAAGTCCAGGTTGAGGTGGTCTCAGATGGAAATTAGGAACTTGTTGGGAACTGGAGCAAAGGTGACTCTTGTTACATTTTAGCAAAGAGACTGGTGGCATTTTGCACCTGTCCTGGAGATTTGTGGAACTTTGAACTTGGGAAAGATGATTTAGGGTATCTGGCAGAAGAAATTTCTAAGCAGAAAAGCATTCAAGAGGTGACTTGGGTGCTGTTAAAGGCATTCAGTTTTATAAGGGAAGCGGAGCATAAAAGTTCAGAGAATTTGCAGCCTGACAATGCAATAGAAAAGAAAATCCATTTTCTGAGAAGAAATTCAAGCCAGCTGCAGAAATTTGCATAAGTAACAAGGAGCCAAATGTTAATCCCCAAGACAATGGGGAAAATGTCTCCAGGGCATGGCAGAGACCTTTGCTGCAGACCCTCCCATCACAGGTCTAGAGGTTTAGGAAGAAAAAATGGTTTCCTGGGCTGGGCCCGGTGTCCCTCTGCTGTATGCCTTGCATCCCAGCTGCTCCAGCTGTGGCTAATAGGGGCCGAGGTACAGTTTAGGCTGTTGCTTCAGAGGGTGGAAGCCCTAAGCCTTGGCAGCTTCCACATGGTGTTGAGACTGCAGGTGCAACCGTTCTTTTGGAAATTGTCTAGTCTCAGGTATATCTTTATCAGCAGTGTGAAAAAAGATTAATACAGTGGGCCTGACCATCAGTTTGGGGCCATCTAGGAAGTAAGTTATTTCACATGTTGACGCTTGAGTTTCTGTCCAAGCTTTAAAGGAAGCAGCACTAGAATTATGGCTGGAAGCCTGAGGACCTACCCCAGAATCCTTTGCTTCACACTCAGCAGTGACCATTATCATCATTATAATCACAGTAATGGAAGAGGTTTCAGGTTTTGAAGATTATCTCTTTTATAAAGCTAGGCCTCATTATCTTTCTGGATGTCTGGGTTTCAACTACAGTCAAATAGAAAGAAAAGGAGTGAAGTACCAGGAAGATTGGGTTCCAATCTTGTGTAACGTTGGACAAATCCTTGCCCTTCTCTGTACCTCATTTGGACTTGTG
Source organism: Colobus angolensis palliatus (assembly GCF_000951035.1). Lineage (NCBI taxonomy): Eukaryota > Metazoa > Chordata > Mammalia > Primates > Cercopithecidae > Colobus > Colobus angolensis. Next base: position 10,534,221 of record NW_012122376.1, read on the forward strand.
TGCAAGGAGAAGGTTAGACTTTATTATCTTAAAAGGCCATTTTAGCTCCAACATCTTATAAGAGGTCTTAGCCAATATTAACCGTAACTTGTATTAGGTGCCCCTGGGACTCAGCATTGCTGTCTTAATGGCTATGAATTTGGTAAATGGCTTGAAGAAGGCTTATTGAAAGCATCTCAGAAATACCTTCCTCCTGCAGACTTAGGAGGACCTAGGCACAGACTATGTCTGAGGGAGAATAGAGAGAAAGGAAAATTCCTTGTCACTGCTTGTTTTTCTACATTTTAAAAACCACTGTCACCAACCTGGGGAAATGCCACTGATTTGGCATCATGAAAAGAGTATAAAGACTTTTGCTCACGGTGCTATGGCTTTTATTAGATTTCTGGGGAAAGAACAGCAAAGCATTCCTTATTATATATCTTCAGGTCAGAATTGTATTGCTTTTGGCCAAAGGCCATTGCAAGACTTATAGAGCAAAGGGTAGATTCAATGTGATTTTTAGAAGAAATTGTAAAGATCAGAACAGAACTAAGTTAGAATAAGTCTCTGAGTGTAAGAATTTTCAGCATTATAGCATTTTTTCCTAAAAGGAATAATCATTCTTCACTGTTTGAACTAGGGTCTACAATAGATTATGCTTCAGTATTTGAATAATTCAATGCAAATAGACACTTGAAATATATGTCTGCAAAATGCCATAAGTAGTTACAATTAGCCCCCAAACTTTTGAGCTATATTCAGAAACAGATGACTTTGTGTACAACCATAGACTTAGCCCACATATACATTTTTTACCAAACTAGGAGATTCTGGCTGGTTCTGCCTTCAATCATGAAAGTCAGCATGCCTTGGAAATAGAGTGCTGTAAAGGACTGGTTCTCCACCTCAACTGCACATTTGAAACATCTGGGAGAGCTTTAGAAGTTACTGTTGCAAAGGTCCCACTACCCAGGATTCTTACTCAATTGACCTGGCATGTGGCTTGGGAATTTGGGGTTTTTAAAAGTCCTGCAGCCGAATGAGCAGAGGAAGTTAAGAACTACCCGGTAAAGGCTTTTCTGGAAGGTAAATTTTTCCAAATGATTCCTTTTTACTATCCCACAACTATCTGGGAAATTATATGTGGGAATGATAACAGTTTGGGGCATGCAATAAGTAGTCAGTATGTGTTCAATATGAATCTGAATCTGGAAGAAATATGCCTTTAGCATAGCCAGGCCATCAAATGGAGTGTCTGATCAGATACAGTTTTCCATATTTTTTTTTGTCTCCACTTCTCACCTCAACTCCAGGTTTATACATCCAGTTTTCCAGTGGACATCCCTTACATGTCCCATGAGGACCTCACTTCCCATGCACGTAGGCCTGGACTTGTGCTTGTCTTTCACAAAACTTGTTTCTCTTCCTTGGTTCTTCATATTGGCAGTGAAAGACACCCATCTAACGAGACACCTAAATCATCTCCCTTCTCCTCTCTCTTCCCCACATCCACTCAGGTATAGCCTTTTAAATTCTACATTTGAAATTTCTTTTTAATAAGCCTCCTCCCTCTTTTTCTCCTTTTTTCTCCATCACCATCATCACTACTTTAATATAAGGACCTCTCATCCCTTATTGCCTTCCAGAGGCCCAGGACATTTCAATGCTGGCTGCTAAATAGAATCATCTGGGGAAACTTTGAAAACACCCTGATGTCTGAGATCACCTTCAGATACTGGTTTCCAATGTTCTGGGATGGGTCAGCATATAGACTATTAAAAAGTAAACTCCCTGCTTTATAATATGTGGCTGAAGGTAAGGATCTCTGTATCTTATAAACTTCTCTTAATAGCTTCCTGCCTCCAAACATATGTTATCTGCTACGTGCTGACATAATCTTATGAAATTCCTGTTTAAACCCTTCAGTTGTTCCCTATAACCTCTACGGTAAAGCCTAGAGTCCTTTGCAAGGCACTGGTGGTCCTTGGAGATCTGATCCCAGCTGATTTTTATGCTCCATCCCTTACCATGTCCCTTTTGCATGTTACTCCATCAGTTCACATCCCTTGAGTTTGTTCACACTGCTCCCTCCCCTGAGTGCCTTTTCCTCCTTCTCTGCCCAGCCATAATTCATCTGGATCCTTGTCTTCTGGGATCCCCAAAGTACATTGTTTAATCTTTGTTCTAGTCAAAATTGCTGAAGTGTTTGTTTCTCTACCTCACTCTACTTCAAATGGATTTTTATCTCTTTGAGGACAGGGACCATGTCATATTCATCTTGTATCCCTACTGCGTGGGTCATTATGCATTGTAAACATTCAATAAAGTGATTAAACCAATAGGCCAGTGCCTACTTCAACTCTGTATATCAAAAGGAATAAAATTGATACAATATAAATTATTTATGAAATTTGTTCTTCCTATCATGAGGCTAAGCCCAACATAAATTTGATATCTAGTTCTCAGGGGGAAAAATGACAGTTTCTTTAGGTCTTTTATTATGATCTCACAAATACAGATTCTGATGGGAGTCCAAAATGACCACATTAATGTTTGCAAGGTACTGGAGAGGTGAGAGTGAGGGGTAAATATAAGAATGCTTTTAGAAAACTCTTTTGTAATGTTTCCAGGTTTGCACTCTGTTCATTATCCCAGTCCCATTCCTTTATTCAGATAGAATTTGGGTCACTGAATTACAGTATGGAAGAATTTTAGAGGAAGATCGATTAAGTGACCTCTTTTGGTGCAAGAGAACTTCAGTCTGGCTCCTATGGCTTTAGTAACTTTGGCCTTTACTACCTTAGCATGTAGTTTCCAGGAAAGTGCTTAGTTAAAATAAATACCTAGCTATTTAAATACCCAGTATCAATCAATTGACTGACAATATGGAGCCCATCAAATTGCCATTTGTCCCTCTCCCAATCATTTTTTTTGTAATTAATATTTCATGATAATTCCTTAAGTGAATTATTCTATGCAGATATATATTTGGGCTCCTAGGTGAGTATTTTTGTATGTATTTAGATTATACCTCATGTCACAAGGGAATTAAGTCAACTTGTAAAAGGACAAAAAATTACATAAAAATTAAGAAAAAATTCCAGGGTTTTAACGGTTATAAGTTTTAATACAATATTGGCAACCACAGGGATAGAGGTTTCTAGGGTCACTTGAGGGAGGAAAAATACTGCCCAAGATAGCTTTTGAAATTTTGATATTAGATTGTTATCTTGGATTTTATAGAACAAAAATAAGGCATGTATTTTATAAAATGTTTACTATAAAAGAAAAAGTTTCATGACTGCCTATTCTGTACTTTATTAATTTTATGTTAAAAATGTAAACAAAGATTATCAGCAGTATTTATTACAAATATTTCTAGGATTCTGTTATCAAGTAACAAACTGGAACATTATCCAATAATACCTCGGCAGGACAGACCAGAGCCCAGGATTGCCTTACTTCTTAAAAATGACAGAGAATGGGAGGAGAACACAAGCATACAAGCAGAAAAGTCACTAGGGAGAGCCAACACAGTAAATAAACAGAATAATAATAGCGGGCCAAAAACTTAGTTTATTACTTGCACACAGCATCAATTTAGAATTTGTGCAGAGATAATGAAACACCCTATAATCTGATTTCCAGATTAAGTGTGTCATTAAGGTAAAGGTTGAATAGAAGCAGGACTAAGGTATGCCCTTCCTTCACTCATGGTCAAAGAACTGGCAATTCCTACCTTTATTTCATCTGGGGTGCCGGTGAGAACCTGTTGAAGCAGAACTAAGAGACGTCTATCAACGATGATGCAAAGCTATCTGTCCAGAGCCGATTGCTTGTGACAGAGCCAGAGGCTGCTGCAAAATCTACAAATACAGCAGAGTGGTGTTTATTAGGGCTTCATATACTTTGTTGTACAAAATAATAAAGAGGTTTTATTATGTGTAAAATTATTTGTGCATGAAAGCAAGTCATACTAAAATAAACTTAATGCCTTAACCATCTATTTAAAGAGTTTTCAAAGTCTGTTATTAGACTCATTTGATCAGGAGATTGTTATAGATGTAATACATCTGGTTTTCTGCAGTGTTTAATATTTACTCATTCAACAAATATTTGTCAAATAGCTGCTATCTTCTACTCCATGCCAGGCACTTCTCTAGGCACTGGGGAAACAGCAGTGGACAAAAAAGTTAAAAACCCATGTTTCTTGGAGCTGACATTCTAGTGGGAAAGAGAGAAAATAGTCAAGTAAATAATATAGTGTGTCTGCTGAGGTCAGTGCTGGGGGTTAAAGAATACTTGGCCAGTGGGGCCTGAGATGGGATGGGGGGTATTATTTAATATAGGATAATCAGGGCAGGCCTCTCTAATAAAGTGACTATGAGTGGAGACTTGAAGGAAGGGAGAAAGTCATGTGACTGTCTGGGTAGAGTATCCCAGGTGGAAGGAACAGCAAATGCAAAGGTCCCAGAGTACAAAGGTTAGTGCTTGAAATGTGGCAAGGAGGCCAGCATGACTACAGCTGATCGTGCCAGGAAGAGAGTGAAAGGAGAGAGGAGGAAAGAACAATGGCAGGAGATGAGAGGAAGGGACACATAATGTTGCTCAGTCATAGTGAAGACCTTGGGGTTTACTGGGAGCAGAATGGGATGTCATGTTCTCCTCTGGCATTTTGAAGATGGAGAAATGAAAACTGAATAGTACAGGTAAGTGAATTCCTGGCTGATGAAGCCACTACATCTGAAGTGATGATTAATGGATCAATGTAACAATGGAGCGAGGTCTCCAAGTGGCCTATCGTGGAGTTCTGCACTTGGCTGTACCATCATATGCAATTCCTTTGACTTGGGTAAGTAATCATGATTGTATTAATAATAGCTAATACTTACCTAGCACTTACTGCAAGCCAAGCACAGTTCCAATTGTTTCACATGTATTCCTTCATGTAATTCACACAGCAGCTTTATGATTAAGTGCTATTATAATCATCACTGATAAAGCTACGGAAACACTAAGATGCAAAATAAAGTGCCCTGCCTGGGTCACAAGGCCAGTGTGATGGTGACCTGGTTCCAGAGTGTGTCGACGTAATCATTATACCACACTCTCAAAATGGAGCACATACATGGTCACCAAATTTTCAGATAAAACAAAGCTGCTATAAATGATAATATGTTCACTGACAGAAGCGAGGTTCATAGGAGACACATTTTTCCGTGGTAATCTAGAACATGAATGCACACACACACACAAACACACACACATACACACATAGACAAGACTTATATAGCAGTATTCACTTTTGCTATGTGAGTTGTACTCTATCTTTTCTTTTTCTAATTTTAATTTTTTTTAATAAGGCATGACAACCAAACAAATTTTACATCTCAATAACAGGTCCCAGTGCACAGTTTGAAAAACAGTTACCTAGAACAATGTATTAGTGAAACCTAGTCCTCCCAGAATGCAAGGTATCACTTGCGTTTATCACCCAACCCACCTGTACACATATGTATACCCCTTGTCCAGATATTCTCTGGTAGATGTACTCTCTAACTCAATAAAGAAGAGCCTTATGAATGGACTGTGGAGAAAATGGTACTCGCTATATCAAAAAGTTGACCCATAGAGTAGAGGGACAAGCACCCAGTTTTTTTATTAGGGAAATCTCACATAGCTGAACTGATGGGCAGATAGCCAGAAGGCAAGTTCTATGTCCAGTTGTATAGCATAGACTAGAGCATGGAATACATTGTCCACTGATGTGTCAATGACTTTGTGGTTGCACTTGATAGAAATTCCCCCATTATTCTGGAAATAGGTTTGTCATCAGGCCTATTGTTCTGCAAGTTTCATTTTTTCTTCAGTGTCTTTATATGTATTTTAAGAGAAAAACTGCATCAAGAGCTGATAATCTTAACCATGATGTGGTAGATCGTTTTTGCTAAAATTCAAATCTTATTATTGGATAGTAGGAAAGATAAATTTTATGTTTTATAATCCCCTTCCTTCATGTCTTTTTTTTTTTTTCTTTTGAGCGTAACACACTATCATTTGGGTGCTGGTCATTTATTGTCACTATTTTTCATTTTTGACAGGGAACTAGATCTTAGGTGATCATTGATTTATTTTGATGAAACAGTAAATTTCATATCCCTAAACACAACATTGAAATATAAAAATACCAGTTAGACCAGGTGCTGTGGCTCATGCCTGTAATCCCAGCACTTTGCGAGGCTGAGGCAAGTGGATCATGAGGTCAGGAGCTCGAGACCATTCTGGTTAACATGGTGAAAACCTGTCTCTACTAAAAATACAAAAATTAACTGAGAGTGGTGGCATGTGCCTGTATTCCCAGCTACTTGGGAGGCTGAGGAAGGAGAATTGCTTGAACCAGGGAGTGGGAGGTTGCAGTGAGCTGAGATTGCACCACAGCGCTCCAGCCTGGCAACAGAGTGAGACTCCATCTCAAAAAAAGAGAGAGAGAGAGAGAGAAATTCGTCTTTACATATTTAAACTATCATAATTTAATGACTTAGTAAGTACATCTTTTTGCAATATGAGTTGGTCTGTCTGCTATGCCACAGGCTCTTGAGAACTTGCCATGCCTATAGAATAAAGGCCACATGTCATCTCAGTCCTCTTACCTCTCTTCCCCTCTTTGAATGACTCTCTTTACCCTTGGTCTTTCATGATAGTATTTGTCCTTTACTTGGTGCCAAAGCTCTTGTATAAAAATGTAAGTTCTGAAAGTTATATTAGCATTTAGTTACAAGGTGACCACTAGGTGAAAATGATACTTTTATAATGATACATGAAAATATAAAACTAAATAACTTTTATAAAACTTCAAGATCCCTGAAAATTTGTCATTTGGTTCCAGTTTGAGAAACATTGAGTTACACAATTGATACATTTCTAATAAAAGATGCTACTATTTATTCAAAGGAAATAAAGTATTTTATGGTGGGAAATGTTAAGTTTTTCCTGTGGCTTTCCAGGGTGAAAACAGCAAAAACAAGGCTGATCTTATGTAGTTCTTTCTCATAACAATATGAGCACACCAAAAGTGACTTTGATGGAGCAAAGGCAATGTGGTTCAAGCAGGCACCATTCTGGTGGCCAGGCTTGATCCCAGGGAAGAGTGTAAAGAAGCTAGTAAGGTGGCTAGTGGACTACAGGTCCTTCAGCTTGGTGTCTGTTGTGGCACTGTGCTTAAGAGCATAGGCTGCCAAAAAAATGCACAGACTGGAGAGTCACAGATCTGGATTTCAATCCTGGCTCCATGTCCTGTGCTGTTTTCTGTTATTTTCTCGTTAGCCTGAGATACTTAAAATATTTGTAATTGGCAGCAGTGTGGCTGTAAACACAAAAGCCAACATGGGCACTAAAATCACAAAGCAGTGCCCAGTTATAGGGGGTCACCCGCATGGTTTCTAAAATTCTTACACTGATATTAATATTTTAGATATTCTATCAAAGTTAAAATCCACACTTTAAAACATTGTTGTGTAACTACAGAACCTCGAGAATATAGCGGTGGACCTTAGCTTAGGAAAGTGGGTTAAGGGAAGTCCCAACCTTCTGTAGTAAAGCTTAAGCCAGTTTAGACCTTGCCTTATTTGAGGATGAAGTAACTGAACATAAGATCGAAGAAAACAGTATATCTAAACAGGACTGAGAGAGAATGTACCTTACAGCCTGTCTACTCACACTGTAATATGCATGATAATCCCGGCGTATCGTGTGAAATGTAAATTGCCATTCTGTAAGACCAGGATGGCCTAAGATCGTGCATTTCTAACTAAGCTTCCAGATTATTCCATGCTATTGGTCTGCAGACCACTCTTTGAGTAGGAAGGGATTAGAGTTCTGGTTCTCAAATTTGGCTACATATTTGAATCCCCTGGATATATTTTTAAAAATACTTATGACTTGGGCCCACCTTCTGAGATTCTGATCTACTTGCTACGGAGTCATGGTTTGTAAAAGCTCTCAGGGTGATTTTTATTATGCAGCCAAGTATGAGAAGCACTACTTTCAAGAAAGCACCCAGAAGTAGGTGAATAGAGGGGTGGCAAGAGGTCTAGAAATCATTCCACATAAGAGACAGCTGAAAACAAACCAGGTTATTCAGCCCAGATTAAGAGAAGTATGTGTGTGCATGTGTGTATATAAGGTCTCTGTGTTTTTATATTTGATGGCAGATAAGTAGACTGAGTCTGATTATTGCAGAGGATACAGCTAGGGCTGAAGGATGAAAGCTACCGATTAACCTGATTTCAGCTTTTCAGTTTAGCACAAGTTTGTGCTTTCTGACCTATTGGGCTGTCCAGTAAAGGAACAATCTCTCTGACAGAGTAGTGAGTTCCCCACCGGTCAAAGTGTACATGCAGAAGCTAAGTGCTGGTCTGCTGGCTGGGTTTCAAAAGGCTCTGTATTAGTCCGTTCTCACACTGCTAGAAAGAACTACCTGAGACTGAGAAATTTATAAAGAAAAGGGGTTTAATTGACTCAGTTCTACATGGCTAGGGAGGCAGGCCTCAGGAAAATTCCAATCGTGGTGGAGGGCGAAGAGAAAGCAAGCACATCTTCACATGTCAGAGCAGGACAGGGTCGGGGTTGAGGGGTTGGGGGTGGTTTGAGGTGGGTGGGGTATGCCACACTTTAATACCATCAGATCTCCTGAGAACTCATTCACTATCAAGAGAACAGCGAGGGGGAGGTCCACTCCCGTGATTCAATCACCTCCCGCCAGGCTCTTCCTCCCACACGTGGGGATTACAATTCGGGATGAGATTTGGGTGGGGACACAAAGGTTGGGAGTCTGAGCTATCTGACCTCAAATTTTCCTCTTGAGGGGCACGGCTCTCAGAAGCCCCCTGATTGGACCCCAATGTCTGCCCTAACCATGTCGGGTTGTGACTCTGGAAGTTACTTTATTCTTTAAAAGTTTGAGCAACTGGAGAATAGATATAGCCAAAGAGACTTCATTATATGACTAGGGCTTTAATTATAAGATGACTTTTTTTCCTTTTAAATTGGAATAGTACATCATTTTTATGCAGTTGATTAAATAATAAACCTACCTTCTCACCCTTATTTGTGATTGCATTCATAAGCCATGAATAATTAGAAAGAATATTTGAAACAAAGGCCTTCTGGGCTTTATCTCATGAAAAAAATAATTAAACCATAATGAAATTTCATAAGAATAATCAGCCTCCCTACCCCCATTCCCAAAGACCACAAACACACACACACACACACACACACAGTATTTAATATTTCTCAAAACCAGGAGAATTAGTGTGGGTTGTTTGTTCTTCCATGTGTTTCAGCATAGTGCTGTGTGTGTGTGTGTGTGTGCATGTATGTGTGTAGTCTTTGGATGATGGTGTTTATCCCTGTTAGATTTACCCTCATTTTGTGTTGACCAAGTGGTCAAATCTCAGACCTCTCAACAGAGGCAGTGTGGGGAAAGCAAATGGGCTTGGGAGTCAGAACAGGGGTCAATCCTGGAGCTGCCATTCCCTAGCTGCCCCATGATGTTGGGCAAAGTGCTCTAAGTCATGATAATAATGCCTTCCGTATAGAGCTGTGGCCATGATCGCTAAGATAACACCTTTTAAGTGCCTAGTGCAGTGCTGGGCACATTTAGGAGCTCAACAAAGGGCAACTATTATTGATATACTGCCAGTATGATTTATAAGCCCGTGACTCCCAGGCACTTCATGCATATAAATGAGTAGTATGTAATAGTGAATGGGCAGTTGACATTCCCCAAAATGGCAGCTGTTTTGTGTTTGCTGATCCAGAATGCCTGAAAGGTGATTTACCTACAGACAATTTTCTAGACATTTTTTTGGAAAAATGTGGAGAATTAATGAATCCAGATATATGGGATTCTCTGCCACCACTCAGCCCCTTCTAGCTCCTACTGTTGCAGACGGTAAAAATGATACTAATGATGACCTGCGTGGCAGCAGCTACGGAAATAACATTTCTTGAGCTCTTACCACATGTCAGGTGCTGCTCAAAGCTTCCCATGCATTGGCTCTTTAATATGAAGTAACTATTGTTGACTACGTTTTACAGATGAAGAAAATGAGGCTCAGTGAGATTGGGAAGTTGCCCGGGACTGCACAACTGATATGGGTTCACAATCCCTTGTCTGCAATTCTGAAAGCCAATATGGGTTAGAAACTGAATTTTTTTGCAAGTTTCTAGCAAACTTCTTTGGTGTCCTAACTCCTTCTGAACAGACTGTATAGCTATTTGCAGCCTATTTATTCTACTTAATCTGATTATTCATCTGCTTCACGTCAGAAAAATTACTGTGTTGATTCCAGGGTGCTACTCCTGACTCCACTAGTGGTGTCACATCACATACAGTTACATACATTGGATTGCATTTCTAAGACCTAAACAATTCTGATTTTTGAAACATTAGGCACCAAGTGTTTTGGGTGAGGAATCACGACCCTGTCGTTGAAAATAGCCATATTTAAGTCACATGTGTGTTAATTAACCATTCGTGAGTTCGACTGGTAGGCTCACCATGGAAGGGACTGACTTACTAATGGACTTCTGCAACACAGCCCTTCTCTAAGCTTCTGCCTATAAAACCCAAGGAAGAGAAATTGTCAAAGCCCTGCCCTCTGTGATATGCTGGTGCTATTTGAGGGAAGGGCCTAGAAGGATACAAGGCTAAGGACAAGGAAACCTAACTTGAGAGCAGCTGCAAACAACACAATCTAATTTCCATAATTAGCGTTAAATGAGACATTTGGGAAAGGAGAGAAGCATAGTTCCATTCCCCAGCTCCTTGAAGTACTTCTACATTTCTCTTTCTCTTTTGCAGCCATGGTTGGTGTAGAAGCTCAGTGGTGTGTGGAAAAAGGCCCCAGAGCTGTCCTTCTTTATCCCAGGGCTACAGCCGTTCCTCAGATCATAAACAGCTGGGTCTTGGGGATTCTTCAGTGCCTCCGCTTGGACTAGGCACTAGGAAGATTTGCTGCTGTAAGTTACCACAACCTGACCACCGCTATCCTATATTTATGCTTCTGTTGTGCAACTTTAAAGGTAAGTGTTTGTTTGAAGTAGATAGACTTTTTAAGGAAAAGGGAAGGCAGAACATAGAGGAGGGGCAGCACAGAAAACACATGAGCAGAAATGTCTTCCTGATGATTGATCAATCCCCCAAATGCAGATGGAATTCTGTGTTTTCCCACCACGGGTGGTATTCCCCACCAAAATATTGGTTTTATTTTGCTTTTTCCTCTTGTTTTTCTGATGCAATTTGGCATGTCTCACTTTGTGTTTCAGATGACAGGATGCAGAGAACTTAATGACTTTTGGGAAAATACAATAAAATCAGGATGAAAATTGAAAAATTGAATGTGATTTCTTGTGGTGCTCAACCAAGAACCAATATCCTTAGTCCATTCTGGTACATTTTTTTTCTAACTTTTTAAAGCATAAAAATAACTGACTTGTATTTATGCTGACTATGTGCCAGGCACAGTACTTGGCATTTTATTAATTTATGCCACACAACCACCTCATGTGGTGAGGCAGTAATTTTTATTTTTTAAAAAGTTTTATTTTAGGTTCGGGAGTACATGTGAAGGTTTGTTACATAGGTAAATTCGTGTTATGTGAGTTTGTACATATTATGTCATCACCCAGGTATTAAGAGCAGTACTCAACAGTTTTCCACTCCTCTCCCTCCTTCCACCCTTCACCCTCAAGTAGACCCCAGTGTGTATCGTCCCACTCTTTGTGTCCCTCAGTTCTCAGCATTTCTCACATATAAGTGAGAACATGTGGTATTTGGTTTTCTGTTCCTGCGTTAGTTTGCTAAGGATAATAGCCTCCAGATCCATCCATGTTCCTGCAAAAGACATGATCTAGTTCTTTTTTATGGCCTGAGACAGTATTTTAAAAAACAGATTTATTGAGGTATAATTCACACACCATAGGATCCACCCATTTAAAGTCTACAATTCAATGTTTGTATTGTATTTACAGATATGTGCCATGATCACTGCAATGAATTTTAAAGTAATCTATCACTCCAGAAAGAAACCCCATACCCATTAGCAGGCATTCCCTATTCCTTCTCCCCTCTGCCCCTGGAAACCTGTGGTCTATTTTCTGTATTTATGGATTTGCCTATTCTGGGCATTTCGTATAAATGGAATCATAAAATATATGGCTATTTCTGAGTGGCTTCTTTTACTTAGCATCATGTTTTGGAGGTTATCCATATTGTTGCATGGGTCAGTACTTTATTGTTTTTAAGGCTCAATAATATTCCATTGAGTGGGTAGATTTCATATTGTTTACCCTTCCACTGAAGGACATTTGGATTCTTTCCAGTTTGCAGCTATTATCAATAATACTGCCATAAACATTCGTATACAAGTTTTTGTGTAAACATATGTCTTTATTTCTTTTTGGCATAGACCCAGGAGTGGAAGAGACAGTGTATTTATTGTCCTCATTTTACAGAAGAGGGAACATAACCACTGAGATCATATGTCTCTCTTCCATCAGAAAGGCAAGGCATTCAGTCAGCTGATCTAGTTGAGCATAGTGGCTTTAAAGTCACACTGATGTGGGTTCAAATTCTGGTTTGCCACTTAATCACTGTGTGACCTTTGGTAAGTCAGTTAATCTCCATGAAGCTTGGTTTTCTTTTCTGTGGAATGGCATTGAAAACAATAGTAGCTATATCATGAGTCACTGTTGTTGTGAAGATTAAAGGAAATATTACATGTGATGTGCTGAGCATAAGACTTGCCTAGCACATAGCGCTGAGAAGGTTTCAGCTGCTATTATTATTTGCCTCTCCTGAAGCACCTAGAACATTACTGATAAAGCCTAGTTCAAAGTGACATTAACAATGAGCTCTGTGGTGTATGAGTTGTCATTGAGTCCAGAAAAGGGTGAGAGTCTTCAAAAATAATTGCACAAACTAAAGTAAGCATCTTCTAAGCTTGGAGACTGACATTTGGAAAGATATGCATGACTCAGAATCAGGCTGACCCAAGGGTAGAACAGCCCATGACTAAACTGTCTGGAAGCACCACTCCAGATGAATTTTGTGGGCATGAACGGGGCCAGGAAGCCAACTCTACAGCCATCACAAAGTCTTCCTCCCAGCAAACCAGTGTTTCAGGAGGTCCAGACACATTGGTGAGGTTTCTCTTACATATTTGATAGCAGTGAGGTTGTATAGTGCAGTGACTAATGGTAGGAACCCTCACACTGGACTGCCTGCATTTAACCCTGCTTTACCACTTACTCGCTATGGGAGGTTGGGAAAGTGACTTTATCTGTGCCTCAATTTCCTCATCTGTGAAGTAACTAGTAATAGCCCCTACCTCAGAGGGCTGTTAAGAGAATTAAATGAGTCCATATACGTAAGATAGTAGGAACAATACCTGGGACAGTGTGAGTCCTATCTACAAGTTCAATGTTGCTGTTATTATTATTGTCCTCTTGTCTTGTAGCTGAGGCTCTTACCAAGGGCCTGTTGGCCCAGAGAGATGTTGCTTATGTGGGTTGCTTCTTATTTCTCTTACTGTTGCATAACAAGTGACACCAAAACATAGTGACTTAAAATAAGAACCATTTCATTAGACTCATTTGCTCCCTGTGGCATCAATTAATGTCATTCAGTAATATGCAACTTGTATATGGGTTAGTGTGAAGAATTCAGGATACCTTTATTCCCATATCTGGTGGCTCCTGGGGATAACTCAAAGATCAGTACTACCAACAGAGGACTTTCACCTGGCCTGTCCTTGTGGCTTGGGCTTCCTTACCCCATGGCAGACTCAGGGTAGTCAGCCTCCTTCCATAAAAATTCAGGGCTCCCAATGCAAATGCACCAGTGGATGGGCAGAAGCCGCATGGCATTCTGTGACAGTACTGGAAGTCTTGCAGAGTCACTTCTGCCACAGAGCTTATAAGTAATTAAGCCAGGATTTGAACCCAGGTCTGTTTGTCAGCAGAGTTTGTATTTCAAATGAGTCTTTCTCCTTGTTCTGGGGAAAAAATAGGATGTATAGAAAGATTCTCATCAGTATGGTACAAAGCTAACTGCATATGGCAATTTTCACTGAAATTATTCATTTGGTTTTCTCCCGTGGTCACTTTATTACAAATAAATGCAGCTGGTGTCTCTACCGCATGTGATATGATTCTGGGAGAAGGGAAAGGAAATAAAAGAAATTCCTTTTTCTCAAAGACAATCAGGTTTATTCTTACTTCCAGAGAACTCATAGTTTTCACTTAACTCAAAAAGAAAAACAGAAAAAGTACTAACCAAGAGCCAACTTGAGGAAGCAGCAGTTGGGAGCCATGAAGACATTTCTCTGAATTACCAAGTGTTGTGTGTAGGGGGAAAATGGATTTATTGAAATGCAAAAATATACAGTACACGTTATGCTGAAAATTGCCTATGTTGTAATTTAAATTTAAGGGTGCTATAAAAAAATCAAATGTGGAGTAGGCCCACTTTCTCTATATTCAGATTGAATCTGCCCTTATTACAATAATTACAGTACTATGCAATCATTATTTAAAGGGATCAATGATTTTAACGTGACTGATGTCGTATGTAGCACAGTCATTGGAAAATATTATGCTTGTGAATGAAACGAGGCCAAGAACTATTGAAATTCAGATATAGGCAGCTTTCTTTGTTTCATTAAGATGGCCTTGTCGGATAACATGGAAAAATGACAATTCATATCATCTGTTCCACTCTCTTAGTGCTTTCAGTTATGAATGTGAGCTTTACCAAGCCCTCAAGAAGAAGAGAGCTGAGAGTTTAAGGTTATTGTATTTTCTTAGGTTATGATTCAAGAGAAATTCTCAGTAGATTCAGCATCAGGTTATATTTATTTAGTACCTTTCCTGTCCCCAGCACCATGCTAGGCATTTTTACCTCACGTTTGCTTAATTAATCTTCCTAACAAACTGTTGGTGATCAGTATCCTTAACTCTGGTTTTATAGATGAGGCAACTGAGACTCAGAGCACCTTTTGGAGGGAGGGATACTGTGGCTTGTGCCCTGACCAAAATCTATCACTCTCATTCTACCCTTTCCCCCTTTTGAACGGCTTCAGAATTCTCAGCTCTTCAGTGCACTCTATTTTCAGTTCTCAGCTTCAGACCTGTGGTTTCCTCTGCCTGGAAGGCTGTTCCTATCTTGCAGAGATCCTTTAAGTTTCCATTTAAAATGACTGTTGTCAAAGTCCTTCTCTGGTTCCTCAGATGGAGTTAGGCCTATCCTCTACCTGCTTCCAGAAAGCTCATGCTCCATATTCATTCCCAGTCGTTTGCAGACACATAAGTATTAAAGTATCTGAGTGACTCTTTAGTTGTTAGTTTGTTTCCCACATTAGCATTATAACTGTAATAAGGCAGGGGGTTTTGTTTGCCTTGTGCTTCACCACACTCTTGTACCTAGTGTATTTCCTGGCACACAGTAAGTTCTCAATAAAGATAAATTGACAGGCTGATCCAGAGAAACTATTGACTTGCCCATAATCACACAGCTGGTTTCTGCAACAGGGAAGACCAATGAGCAAATTCATGATTCTTCCTCCCATTTATACTCTAGCAAACAAGCTGATAGTTTTAGGATTAGGTTCTGCCTGATCAGAGGTATGAGTGTAAGTGGCATTGGCTGAGTTAGATTTTCTGCATGAGAAATTGAAATGAAGTTTACCTTTTAAAGTTATTCATAGTAGATTAGTACAGTGGTCTGGAGCACAGTTTTTGGAGCCAAGCTGTCTTGGTTTGAATCAAGTGATATGTGACCTCAGACCTCAGACAAGTAAACCTCACTGTACCTTACTTTCCTCATCTGTAAACTGGGGACAGTAATAATAGTATCTGTCTCATAGAAAAGTTGTAAGGATGAAGTGATTTAATACAAGTAAAATGCTTAGAAACATGCCTGGCACATGATAAGTGCTATGTAAGTTCTGTTTGTAATGCATAGTATCCATCAGAAAAATCAAGTCCACCTAGAACCTCAGAATGTGATCTTATTTGGAAACAGGGTTTTTTGCTGATGTAGCTAGTTAAGAACCTCGAGATTAAATCATCCTGGATTTAGGATAGGCCTTGCATTCAATGGTTGGTGTTCTTATAAGAAGAGGAGAAGACACAGGCACACAGAGATGAAGTCCATGTGAAGACAGAGTCAGAGATTCAGGTAATACATCTATAAACCAAGGAATTCCAAGGATTGCCAGCAACTGTCAGATGCTACAAGAGAGGCCTGTAACAAATTCATCCCAGTGAGGGTGAAAGAGGCCAGAGTGCCATGTGGTGACCTGAAGCCAGGTGCTTTCCCTGTTACCTCACTATCCCTGCCAGGGCCCAACTTGCAGGCCTCTCTGGCCAGAGCTTGTCTGCCCTCTGTTCTCAGCAATCCTGCTCTGTGTTCCCTTCTCTGCTTATCCTTCCATGGTAACTTTCCTTCCAATGTTCTTCCTTAAGACCTTTAGAAGCCTTGTCCTGAGCTTAACTATTTTCCTTATCTAACATCCTTAACTAGCATCTTTCACAGAATGTCTGCCTGCCCAACTCCTGCCTTGCTTCAAATCTGTTGCCAGTGCAGGCTGCTGGTTTTCCATGAGGATGGGAGCTCTTTCCTCAGACCCCCATTGACACTTGTTTCCTATGGCAGCTGTAACAAAGTTGTACAAATTTTAGGCTTAAAACAAAAGAAATTTACTTTTCCACAGTTCTGGAGGCGAGAAGTTTGAAAGAGGTTTTACTGGGCCAAAATCAAGGTGTCAGTAGGGCTGGACTCCCTCTGGAAGCATTCAGGGAGAATCCTTCCTTGCCCCTTCCAGCTTCTGGTGGCTGCTGGTATTCCTTGGCTTGTGGCCACATCATCCCAACCTCTGCCTGTTGGGTGCATTACCTGCTCATCTTCTGTGTCTCTCCCTCTGCCTCTCTTATAAAGACATTTGCGGTGACATTTGGGGCCCATCTGGAAAATCCAGGATCATCCCCTCATCTCAAAATTCTTAATTTAATTACATCTGCAAAATCCCTTTTGCCAAATAAAGTCACAGTCACAAATTCTGTGGATTCAGATATGGGCATGTCTTTGGGTCGCATTCTCAGCTTCTTCCCACAATCCTTCCAACCCTCCTCTCCTCCTTTGTGGAAGATGTCCTCACCTTAGTACTGGACCACCTGCTGGCTGCAGTCATCTGTGGTGCCCTGCTCATACCCTCACAGCTCATTGTTTGGGGTCTTCCTCTCCATTATAAGGTCTGCCAGCATCCTTCCTGGGTGGCTTCAGTGTTCTTGCAGAAAGCCTACCCATCACCCTGGTCTCACAGCTCCCAGACCCCTTTTGTTCTCATGACTTCTGTACTCCAGAGGCTTCCATCTTCATGGTTAATTTCTCCTTTGAAATTTGAAACTTCGATATCTCATTCTCTTGCAACAACTACCAAACTTTTCTGGTTTCTCATGTCCTTACTTCCCTCCTCCTGCTTTTATGATCTCAATTTGATCTCTGGTCCAGTTAGCCCTCTCTGACTTCACTGCCTTCCCTGTTCAGAAGTGGCCTAGCACTCCAGTAATCCATTTACCTGTTGCCAACCATGTGTTGCATTTTTTATTTTGTGGCACAGAACTCCAACTGTGGGAATCTGAACTATCTGGAGGTTTTATACATCAGAAACTTTGACCCCACCCATATCTTAGCCTACACTGTCTCTAGGCTTTAGACATTCTTAGTAGTTTTAATCTTTCCTAATGTACTTTTTATAAGGAGTATTTACATTTTATAAGGAGCATTTACATTCCCATTATCCTATAGCGGAAAGTAGCAAGTTTGTCCCATTGAAATACAAAACAATGAAGCTGAACTGTGTGATATTTGAATACCAGCAGAACTTGGGTAAGGATTCAAATACTTTGAATCTAAATTGGGATGCTTAGTCTGTCTTTTTTATGAGAGGAGAAAAATAAACATGGTTAGAAAATGGCAGTTCTGTTTGAAAATAACTTTAACTCCATCAGTAGATTTTTCCAGGTCATGTTTGAAAAACTTCCAAAGAAAGATAGTTTCTTCATTTTGCAACCTCATTGTACTGATGGAAAGAGAAGTGAGAATGTTGGAGTCCAAACAGTTTTCAATGCCATGAGAGCAATGAAGGGCTACAATGCCATCCTCTGTCCCTTTGTCCCACCTTTACTACTGTAAGTGGCATTTTGAAACAGCCCATGGCATTTTCATTGTATAATCTTGCCTCATCCCTTGCTATCCCCATTCCTTGACTCACACATGGAGACATTCCAACAAATAGGACAAAATTAACCCAAAGAATCCCTGAGGCAATAACATCAGGCATCTGAGACCAACTTGGAAGGTTGTTCCCCTGGCATTTAATTCACCCTCCCCCTTCCACTCATCCTGCCAAGAACAGGACTTCAGCATTCCGGGGTTTCATGGGAGCTCCTTTTAGAGCTTCACTCCAGGATATGGATTTGAGTGAATGTGCTGAGGTTAGGACTTACTTTGTGCAAAGTCCTGAGCTGGGTGCACAGAGATAATTGAGGACACAGCATCCTTCAGGGAGTTTACATAGTCATGTGGAGAGTGGAGACAGTAGCATGCTGGAACTGCCTTAAAAGAGACTACAAGAGCTAATCATTACATTTTTAAGAATTCTGAGAGCTGGTTGTTAAATGCAATCATTATTAAAAATTAAATCATATAAACATATAATGAAATGCATTTTATTAAAAACAAATTTAATTCATTAATTTCTAGTTATTTGTGCAATTGAGATTATTTACATCTATTGGTATGGTAGAAACAGTATACAGTCATTAACTACTGTGCAGTCCTCACAACCATACTTTCAGTGACATATTGGTAGCTTGAAATTGACCATGGAGTCATGGTAGGAGTATTTATACTACTGAATCAGCAAACGCTATAAATCAGGACTTTTTTCCAGAAAGTCAATTATTCAGCATTCACAGTGTCACCCCTCGTTAGCCAGGGAGGGAATGCCTTAGTAATGACTGAGTGCAGTAATAGAAGTTCAAGCAAGTTCTCTGTTTGTGTTGAGAAAATGCTTCAAAATGGTGATGATATTTGAGAAAGACCTTGAAGGATGAATCACATTTTATCCAGCACAGATTGATAGGTATGATATCCTTGAAACACAGAATAATGAGCAAGGTCATGGCAGGGCTAAATCATTGGACATACTTGAGCAATAGCCAGGAATGTATCTGGCTGACATACACGACCTGTGTAAGGCAGTAATGAAAATGAGGATGAGAAAGCCAGTCAAAGACTAAGCGTAGAGGGTTTAAAAGCTATAGTTAGGAGCTTGAATAAAATTCAGAGGAAAATAGGGGGCCAGGGGAGATTTTAGAGTGGAAGCAAAGCATCTTGAGAGCTGTGTTTCGGAATATTACTATACCAGGAACATGCAATCGGGTCAGAAGCAGGAGGCTGATTAGGAAGTCACTGTCTCAGTACTGTGGAGCTAATGAGGATCTAAAGTGGATTCTGACTCAGGAAGGAGAAAGGAAGCTTCTGATGCAAGAGACATTTTGAATGTGTATTTCACAAATCTTGGCTAAAGTGTTGATTCTATCTTTGAATGTTTCCAATGCTAGCTTTTGTATAAGTTTCTACTGTTATCTGAGTGGTCTCTTAGCCATGTGATAAAAGAAAAAAATATAGGTAGATATAAAATTCATGCCTTTAATGGCAACAATTGACAAGTGTTTCACTAGTTATTTTCTGATTCAACTTCCCTAAGGATGTGCCTGATATCTTCAACGTGCATTTAGGAGGACAAATAACAGTATTTTAAATGTTTCATATGGTTAATCTAATTATAGGAGCCAATAGTCAATGTAGCAATGTAGTAGGCAGCTTCTATGACAATGGTTTCATAGCTTGACCTCTAGAAAATTAGTATAGAAAAAGATTAAA
>NW_012122376.1:10554266-10571450 GCF_000951035.1 Colobus angolensis palliatus
AGATAGGCTAAGGATTTTTGATAGGAAGGCTACAAGTTGTCAGTGACCTCAGTGCTTTCGGGCTACACCCTTGTTTACACTGACAGCAAAGTGCTATTGGAGTGTTATAGGGTTTCAGAGGATACCTTTAATTATCGATTATAGGTTTTAAATTTACCCTGGCTTTTAAAGGAATATGGTACACTATTTTGTTTTTTGTTTTTTTTTTCTCTTATCTACTTGTGTATCTCTCTCTTTCTCTCTTTGACTTTCTGTCTCTCTCTCTCTGCCTCTCTCTTCCTCTCTCCCTCTCTTTCCCCCTCCCTCTCCCTCTCCCTCTTCCCTCTCTCTTCCTCTCTCTCTCTCCTCCTCTCCCCTTCTCTCTCCCTCTCGCCTTATCTCCAAAAATTAATATTTTTTTCATTAGCAATACTCATGAAATTTTGCTGTGGAAACATGGAATTCCAGGAGAGAAGTTTGGTTTCCTCACCATAGTCTGAGATGGAGACCTGCATCAAGTATGAAATACTTCAATCTAGGAAGGTAATTTTTAAATTTTTCATAGAGATGAGGTCTTACTATTTTGCCCAGGTTAGTCTCGAACTCCTGGCCTGAAGCAACTCTTGCCTTGGCCTCCCAAAGCACTGGGATCATAGGTGTAAGACACATCCAGCCCCAATTTTTTTGTCTTTCCCTTCTTCTCATCCCCTGTTCTTTATTGGAAACCTGGGATTCTCAGTTGTTTCAAAATTGGCTGAAAGTTTCAAAAAGCTTTGCAAAGTAGTGGTTTAGAAAACTCATGGTTGGACTTCAGCAGACTTGAAGTTGGCACTTTAGACACACAACCCTTAAAAACACCAAGTTGAACACCTCACTTCTGAGATTTCTTAGAAAAGGCAACTCCCTATAGTCTTCCATCTTGAAATATAATGGAGATAAGGCTGCTACTGACACCGATTAAAAATGGCTGTGATTAAACTTGCTGATGTTTGTATGTGGAATTTACATTCATCTTGGGGGTGAGAAGAGTGTGTGGCAATGCTTCTTTTC
Source organism: Colobus angolensis palliatus (assembly GCF_000951035.1). Lineage (NCBI taxonomy): Eukaryota > Metazoa > Chordata > Mammalia > Primates > Cercopithecidae > Colobus > Colobus angolensis. The sequence continues at coordinate 10,555,296 of NW_012122376.1, forward strand.
AGTTGCGGGGGAGCTTTGAAAATGCTGGGTGGGTTGGAACAGGGATACCTGAAGATATTCAGAAGAGGCAATGGGAAAGATTGGAGTGGATGTTCTAGAGGTAGAGTGGATAAGAACTGGAGAAGAATGGATTGGATATAGTGTGCTGTAGATGAGGGCCTGTGGTGTGGTGGGAGGCATTGGGTGGGCATGGATACTGTTCAGGAGGGAGTTAAATAATTGCTTTATTTCTTGCTGGCAATCTTTTGGAAGTGACACTGGGAAAAGACTACGAGAATGATCTGGCCCTGGACATAGTTTTTCTTGGAGAATGAATCATTTATAGAAGATTACTCTGAGAAATAAATTGGAGGAAAGATAACAATAGGTGCAGGTAGAACAATTGGGGAACTATTGGTGACAGTTTTGGTGAGAGATGATGGGGACCTGGGGCTGGTGTATTGATGATGGAAATGGAGAACCTCAAAGGTGGAAGGCAATTGTGAAGACAGATGTTGTGGGACATGAGAAGAAAAGAAATTTAAGAATGAAATTTTAGAAAGAAGGCCTCTGATACATTTATTTGATGCCAAAAAGGGTCAGCTTCCGACAAAAAGCTGGGAACCATGGCACCAGAATGGAGTGATTTGGGGTAATTACTCTTTCTCAGTTGTGGTCTGTGACTGTCAGAGCTCACAGGCAATGGGCAATCTTTGAACACTATTTTCCCCTGAACTCTTCAGGAGCAGATGTATTTCCAAATGTCAGTCTCTTCTGTAGTGGACAACAACCTTTTCCCCTTTGTGTTTTGTTTTTTTACCCAAACTTACCCTAAGACCTTGCTTCACATAGTTTTCTAAACTCCTGACATCATTTCCTTTGGGCTATATCCTGGAAAGGCCCAGAAAGCCTCGGCTGGGGTAAAGAGGAGTCTTTGATTAGAGGAACCTCCAACACAAAACGCCTTGTCTTCCATTTGTTTCTCGCTGGCTTTGGGAGCTACATGCTAACTTCCATGGACAATTCAAGAAAACCTTTTTATCAATTGTTTTCACAGGTAACCCAGTGACAATGTTCTCTTTCCCTGAAGAAAGATTTGTGCCTATTGTCACTGTTTATAATTCAAAGTGCAAGCTTTACACCTCTGATTCTCATAGTAAAGCTACCATTGCAGTGGAAATCTTTATATGACAGGATTCCCAAGCCTAATCAATGGCACACTTATTCCAAGTAGCAGTTGATGTGATTACTCTCGGGACAATAAAAGCACTTGGACTATGTCTAGAACTTCATAATAATGAAATTGGATATAAAATGAACCAATGCCAAGCCAGCTTTAATTCCCCACTGTTTCAGACCATGGTTCTAATGGGGGGTTAGAGGGGATATCCCTCAAATTCTGTCCTTGAATGGTAACTACTGTGTGAAACTTTACCTATTCCAATATCATGTTAAACCATGGAGATAGTCACCAAGAAATCTTTAGTATATCCTAAAGCCAAGCTTGTGTTAGTCCATGGTTAATAACCAGGGAGCAATGAGAAGAAAGGAGGAGCTTGGCAGCAAGCACTATTAGTGGAAATTTTCTCCTCAGCAGGAGTTGGGAGCAAAAAGGGGGCCTCTATATGGATGTTTGTTTCTTGATCCTGGACATTTCAAAGACTGGGAGCCAGGCAAGCCAGTATTGGAATTCTGATGGCGTGACCAGAGAATCAGTTTTCTTATCAATAAAACAAGGATATAACATTTTCTCACAGTGTTCTTAGATACCCCCATTCCATCACAAACTTATTCTTCCCTCAATGCATCATTGCTTCCCATCTCAGAAAATGGTACTACTGTCCAATCAGTTGCTCAATCCCAAAACCATTTACTTCTTTCTTGTCCCTCCGCCCACATCAAATTCATCAGCAAGTCCTGCAAATCCCACCTCCAAAGCATAGCCCAAGTTTACCTACTTCTCGTGAAAGATCTATATAATGAAAACTATGAAACACTGATGAAAGAAATTGAAGAGGACACCAAAAAATGGAAAGATCTTTCATGTTCATGGATTGGAAGAATCAGTATCTTAAAAAATGTCTATACTACTCAAACAATCTACAGATTCAGTGCACTCCCCATAAAAATACTAATGACATTCTTCACAGAAATGGAAAAAAAAAAATCCTAAACTTTATATGGAACCATACACAAAAGACCCAGAATAGCCACAACTATCCTAAGCAAAAAGAACAAAACTGAAGGAATCACATTACCTGACTTCAAATAATACTACAGAGCTATAGTAACCAAAACAGCATGGTACTGGCATAAAAACAGACACATAGACTAATGGAACAGAGTAGAAAACCCAGAAACAAATCCTCACACCTATGGTGAATTCATTTCTGACAGAGGTGCTAAGAACATACACTGGGAAAAAGACAGCCTCTTCTATCAATGGTCCTGGGAAAACTGGATATCGATCTGCAGAAGAATGAAATTAGACCCCTATCTCCTGAAATATACAAAAATCAAATCAAAATGGATTAAATACATACATCTAAGATTATGAAACTACTACAAGAAAACATCGGGGAAACTCCAGGATATTGGCTAGGCAAAAATTTCTTGAGTAATACTCACAGGCACAGGCAACCAAAGCAAAAATGGACAAATGGGCTCACTTCAAGTTAATAAGCTTCTGCACATCAAAGGAAACAATCAACAAAGTGAAGAGACAAACTACAGAATGGGAGAAAATATTTGTCAACTACCCATCTGACAAGGAATTAATAGTGAGAATATATAAGGAGCTCAAACAACTTGAGAGGAACACTAATAATCTGATTTAAAAACTGGCAAAAGATTTGAATAGACATTTCTCAAAAGAAGACATACAAATGGCAAACAGGCATGTGAAAAGGTGCTCAATATCATTGATCATCAGAGAAATGCAAATCAAAACTACAATGAGATATCATCTCACCCCAGTTAAATGACTTCTACCCAAAAGAAAGGCAATAGCAAATGCTGGCGAGGATGTGGAGAAAAGGTAGTCCTTTTACAATGTTGGTAGGAATGTAAATTAGTACAACCACTATGGAGAACAGTTTGGAAGTTCCTCAAAACCTGAAAATAGAACTACCATATGATACAGCCATCCCACTACTGGGTATACACCCAAAAGAAAGGAAATCAGCATATCAAAGAGATATCTGCACTCCCATGTCTGTTGCAGCACTGTTCACAATAGCTAAGATTTGGAAGCAACCTAAGTGTCCATCAACAGATGAATGGGGAAAGAAAATGTGATACTTACACACAATGGAGTACTATTCAGCCCTATAAAAGAACAGAATCTAGTCATTTGGAACAACTCAGATGAAACTGGAGGACACTGTATTTCATCAAATAAGCCAGGCACAGAAAGACAAACTTCACATGTTATTACTTATTTTTGGGAGCTAAACATTAACACATTGAACTCATGGAGATAAAGAGTAGAAGGATGGTTACTAGAGGCTGGGAAGGGTAGTAGTGTTTGGGGGTGGATGTGGGGATAATGAATGGGTACAAAAAAAGTAGTTAGAGTGAAAAAAACCTAATATTTGATAGCACAACAGGGTGACTATGGTCAATAATAATTTAATTGTATATTTTAAAATAAGTAAAAGAATACAACTGGATTGTTTTTAACACAGAGGATAAGTGCTTGAGAAGATGGGTACTCCATTCTACATAATGTGATTATTATGAATTGCATGTGTGTATCAAAACATCTCATGTACCCCGTAAATATATATGCCTACTATGTATTCACAACAATAAAAATTTTTAAAAATTATTGTGTAGACAAAAGTTTACCTACTGTTGTTCATCTCCTCTAGCCATACACTATCCAGTTCCTGGACATATCTCACCAGGTCTCCACCCTAACTGTTCTGCATTCACCCACTCTTATCCCTCTCCAATCTATTTCCCAGGTAACCTTCTAAGAATTCAAATTGATTTACAATCCTCCAGTGACTTGCCATTGCACTTAGAGTATAATCCATACTCTACACTCCTTTCCACTGGTTTCAAGGCCCTCACCCATCAGTTCCTGCCTGTCTCTCTGGTTTCATCTCATGCACATTTCCATCTGGCTCGCTAAGTTCCAGCCACCCTGGTAACATTCTTCCAGTTGCAAGAACACAGGGGACTCTTCCCTACATCAAAGCATTTGCCTGGCTGTTCCCTCCACCTAAAACACTCTTGTCCCTACACCAACCCACCTCCCTTCTTTGCATGACTGGCTCTTTCAGGCCTCAACTCAAATATAACCCTCATCCGTATACACTCTATTGAAAGGAGCACCTGTCCCTTGACACAATCTATGGCATCACCCTATGTCAGTTGTATACATAGGACTTATCCTTTGTACATATTTTTATTTGTGTGATTTTCATGTTTATTGTTGGCTTCTCCTCAGACCATATGCTGTATAAGAACAGGGACCTTAACTGTCTTATTCCCATGGTTTTTCCAGCATCTAGAATGGTGCCTGACACATAGGAGGTACTGTATACATATTGGTTAGAAATGAATGAATGAATACAAATGAGTAAGATGAATAAAATTTCATGAGGATCAAGTGAAATAATAGAGGATGAAATCATCTGTAAACTGCAGAGTTCCATATTTTGCAGTTGTTTTTCTTTGTCCCATTAAAATCCTTGCACTGCTTATCCTCAAGAACTCCTCTCCATGGAAGATGGAGAATGGTCATGGAAGATGGAGAATGGTCAATTCTTTGCTACTGCTCACATGCTGTTAATTTGTTTGGTGAATTTTCAGTAGTTGTTTATTCCGGGCCTCAGCATATCCAGCATTTATTTTGGCTTAATGATCCATCAGCCCGTTTTATATTTCTGAACACTGTAAAGCCTGAATTATTAGGGGAAAGAATTAGAATTTACTTTAGGGGATAGTTTGTTTATCCATTCACAGTGATTTTTCTGTCCCTTTTCTAGATAAGCTGGTTTAGAGATGCCCAAGGCCCATAAACTACAAATTTTAAGATGAACTGTGTGTCAACCGGAGCCCTTTATTCTTCGATGGTAGATAAAGTGACCAGTTGATTCTCTCTGTTAGAGAGGTCTTTCAGAGAGCAGCTTAAAGACAAACTGATATCATCTTTGTTTGTCTTTAAGCTGCTCTCTGAAAGACCTCTCTAACAGAGAGAATCCTAGGGCTCTTCTCCCAGGGGTGCTGCTTGTGCCTCCCAATTGTATCCTTCCCCAAAGCATGGAAACAAGTACTTCCAATTGGTTGCTGAGTCACCCCCCATGGGCTTCTCCAAATAGTAATTCTTACCTTAGCTTTTTCAGCCAAGGCAGTTCCTAACCCCATACCTAAAGGTGCTTCTTGAGATGATGGCCGCTGCTGTCTTGAAAGGTAATAAGGGAGGCTGAGCTGCCTGATAGACTCAACATCATCACAGTGGCAACAGTGACAGTGCCATGTCATCAGTATCACCAAGAATCTCATGTGCTTTCCAAAGCTTTCCTATAAACTGGATTTCCTCAAGGACACTTTGAAGAAGCTGCCTCCAGAATAGGATAGCTGGGCTATTTTCTGCCTGCACAGTGTATCAATAAGGTAAACTAACTGCATATTTCCTAAAGACTCTAACCTTTGACTGTGAGAAAAATCTAAAAATCCTAATTTTCAGCACTCAGGTGTTTGCTGCTCAGGGAACAAGATTATTCTTGTTAGCCTTGAATTTCTGTTTATATCTCTATAGATATATTGGTCTCATTTGTTTGAATTTAGATGTATCTCTCAGGAGTTGGATTTTCTTTTGCCTGATTCTTTTGGTGTTTGTTGTTGTTACCCATGGTAATCCTTACAGAAAGACATGATATCAGTTGCAGGATTGTGTTATTTTTCAATGAAATAAAAGCAGAGAATACCATAAAACTCAGGCAGCCCATGATGTGAGCTTACAGCTACAAATTTCTTATAACATTAATTATGATCTTTTGCATTTCTCATTGTTTATCACTTTTCAGATGGCATTTTCAAATCAACTAAGACTCCTAGGAACTGAAACATTTAAAAATCCTATTCTCTATCTGAAGAGACTGACAAATGACATCATTTATTCTGAGAGCCGATTGAGTTTGGACTTCTCAGTCAACGTATTCACAGTCATCTCTTGCCTTTTCACAATTAATTTTAGGGATTACCATAGTTAGCATTCTGCCAGTCTTCACTAGAGAAATAAATGTCGCTCATGAAAGAGAAAGTGTGCACTAAACTGGAAACTGCTGCCTAGCTATAAAGATTCTGAGGGTCAGGGAAACAAAAGTCTGAATCTTTGCTAAAGCAAGCTGTTCTGATCTGTTTGCCACAAAATCTCTCCTCATTGTTTCCTCTTAACCCCAATCTTGTTGTATATCCCTAAGTCAAATGCCTTATTGCTATGAATAAGAAATCCTCTTTTATAATGTGTATATATCCTTGCAGTCAGGAGAGAGCCTGGCCTGGCTATAGCTGTAGGGTTCTCTGCAGGGCTGAGGTTAGTGGGAGGGATGTTTCATGCCCAGAGTATCTGGGACTAGGGAAGTCAAGGAAGGGTAACTGAGGTCAGCACACCAAAGGGGAGTAAACAGGTTACCAAAAGGGGAGAAAGTTTGAGATACTGCTGTGGAGACAGAGAAGAATAGAGCTGCGGAGAAGAGGATTAGAGGCCATGGGTTGAAAGCTAACTGAATGGGTGGGCCTGGGAACGTTCTTGGTGGCAGAGGTACTGGGCTATGACTTGCATATGGCTTTTTATTTGAATTCCTTGTTATTTGCATGGGAGAACCTGATCAACTGTATCCTGGACATGGCAATAACATGCCTTCCTCTAATGATGAGCAAACTTTTGTGCATAGGGAAGAATTATTTGGAAAATAAAGATATTCGTCAACCTCATTTCTCCATTAAAAATGAAAATTGCTATATAATGTCATGGTAAAAATACAAATACTTACAACTTAGATTACCAACTTTATTGAAGAGCTTCAATGAGAAAATTGGCATTACTTTTAGTCACTGAAATTAATATCTGGACATAAGCATTCCCTTTGAAAACTGGCACAAGACAGGGATGTCCTCTCTCACCACTCCTATTCAACATAGTGTTGGAAGTTCTGGCCAGGGCATTCGGGCAAGAGAAAGAAATAAAGAGTATTCAATTAGTTAAAGAGGAAGTCAAATTGTCCCTGATTGCAGATGACATGATCGTATACTTAGAAAACCCCATCATCTCAGCCCAAAAGCTCCTTAATCTGATCAGCAACTTCAGCAAAGTCTCAGGATACAAAATCAATGTGCAAAAATCACAAGCATTCTTATACACCAGTAACAGACAGAGAGCCAGATCATGAGTGAACTCCCATTCACGATTGCTACAAAGAGAATAAAATACCTAGGAATCCAATTTACAAGGGATGTAAAGGACCTCTTCAAAGAGAACTACAAACCACTGCTGAACAAAATACAAGAGGACACAAACAAATAGAAGAACATTCCATGCTCATGGATAGGAAGAATCAATATCATGAAAATGGCCATACTGCCCAAGGTAATTTATAGATTCAATGCCATTCCCATCAAGCTACCAATGACTTTTTTCACAGAATTAGAAAAAACGACTTTAAAGTTCATATGGAACCAAAAAAAAGCCCACATTGTCAAGACAATCTTAAGCAAAAACAACAAAGCTGGAGGCACCATGCTACCTGACTTCAAACTATACTACAAGGCTACAGCAACCAAAACAGCATAGTACTGGTACCAAAACAGAGATACAGACCAGTGGAGCAGAACAGACACCTCAGAAATAATGCCACACATCTACAACCATCTGATCTTTGACAAACCTAACAAAAACAAGAAATAGGGAAAGGATTCCCTATTTAATAAATGCTGCTGGGAAAACTGGCTGGCCATATGCAGAAAACTGAAACTGAATCCCTTCCTTCCACCTTATACAAAAATTAATTCAAGATGTATTAAAGACTTAAGTGTTCAACCTAAAACCATAAAAACCCTAGAAGAAAGCATAGGCAATACCAGTCAGGACATAGGCAGGGGAAAGGACTTCATGACGAAAACACCAAAAGCAATGGCAACAAAAGCCAACATAGACAAATGGGATCTAATTAAACTAAAGAGCTTCTGCACAGCAAAAGAAACTACCATCAGAGTGAACAGGCAACCTACAGAATGGGAGAAAAATTTTGCAATCTACCCATCTGACAAAGGGCTAATATCCAGAACCTACAAAGAACTTAAACAAATTTACAAGAAAAAAACAAACAACACAATGAACAAGTGGGCAAAGGATATGAACAGATACTTCTCAAAAGAAGACATTTTTGCAGCCAACAGACACATGAAGAAATGCTCATCATCACTGGCCATCAGAGAAATGCAAATCAAAACCACAATGAGATACCATCTCACACCAGTTAGAATGGCAATCATTAAAAAAATCAGGAAACAACAGGTACTGGAGAGGATGTGGAGAAATAGGAACGCTTTTACACTGTTGGTAGGACTGTAAACTAGTTCAACCATTGTGGAAGACAGTGTTGTGATTCCTCAAGGATCTAGAACTAGAAATACCATTTGACCCAGTCATCCCATTACTGGGTATATACCCAAAGGAGATAAATCATGCTACTATAAAGACACATGCCCACATATATTTATTGCAGCACTATTCACAATAGCAAAGACTTGGAACCAACCCAAATGTCCATCAATGACAGACTGGATTAAGAAAATGGCGCATATACACCATGGAATACTATGCAGCCGTAAAAATGGATGAGTTCATGTCCTTTGTAGTGACATGGATGAAGCTGGAAACCATCATTCTCAGCAAACTATCGCAAGGACAGAAAACCAAACACTGTATGTTCTCAGTCATAGGTGGGAGTTGAACAATGAGAACACCTGGACACAGGGTGGGGACCATCACACACTGAGGCCTGTTGTGAGGTGGGGGGATGGGGGACGGATAGCATTAGGAGAAATACCTAATGTAAATGACGAGTTGATGGGTGCAGCAAACCAACACGGCACATGTATACATATGTAACAAACCTATACGTTGTGTACATGTACCCTAGAACTTCAAGTATAATTTAAAAATATATTAACTACTCATGTAAAAAAAAAAACCTTTACAAAGTCTTTTTAAAGTATAAACACACACACACACACACGAGAACCTAATTTCAGTGGGGTTATGTCTAAAATTTTAACCTAATTTCAGTGGGGTTAGGTTTAAACATTCAAGTGTTTCATTGACTACAGGGTAATGTACCAAAAACTTGACCACAGGTTAATATACAACAGCGTAAGTACAATAAAAGGAATGGAGAGCACCGCCCATACAGATTCTGATGGGCATGGCATCCCTGAAATTTGGGCAGTATAGTAGCCCTGAGTGAGCCTTAGCAGGTGCCCTGGGTGAACGACCAAGGTAGATAAGGAGAGTGCTTTTGCATTCTTAAATTCTTCATTTATTCTTGATTTCTCAGAGAAGTGTACATCATGAGACATAATGAAGAGAAATATGTGAAAAGGAGTGATTGAACTATTAAAATTAGAAGTTTCAAACTGCTAAAAGTAAAAAGGAGCACAATTAATAGATGCACAGGGCCAAGAGGCTTAAATTAACTAGGACCGTTTCAGAAAATGGAATCTATGTTCACCCTAATTAGCATCCTCTGTAGCAAGAAGTCTTAACCAATCTTGACAGGAAGGAGAGTTTCAAAAACAAATGTGATTGATTGACAATTAATTTCTTTTCAGCACTTTTACCTCTGAAGTAGTTTTCTATGGAAATTTATGGCTTTATATTAATTATCAAGTTAAAAGTCAGTCTATATATAAAAAATCTTGAGAATTATTTTATTTAACATGTATTTCTTCCACATCCCCCAGGAGAAAATATCTAGCAATTTCTACTTTGTGTTTTTATTTTTAAAAGTAAACTCCCTTTAATATACACACATATCTAGGGATTTCTAAAAGAAAAACTCAAATCATAAATTCCTGGGACCTTATCTATTCTTTCCTTGGTTATCAGAATAGTAAATGTTGATGACTTAAGAAAAAAACCATCTGGACATATTTGAGAAATAGCACACTGGGAGGCAATCTTCTAATATTTTCTCCTGAGATGAGTGAACAAGTCATAGTAAGAACAGAAGCCCACCACTGGCCTGCCAGTCCTGAGTTGCTCATCAATCTTGGGTATACTAGAAGGAGTGATGAATATACTCTAAAATGGTTCCTCACCAGACGCTGGGACATCCAGTGGTTTCCAGAGCTCTGAAAATTAGACCTCATAGAGCAGGTGACATTTGAGAAAAGACTTAGAGCAAGTAAGGAAGTGAACTAAGGGGTTATCTGTAGATGAATATCTGAGACAGAGAGACCAGTAGGTACAAAGGTCCTGAGATAGAAGCTTGACTAGCATGTTTGAGGAACAGTAAAGAGGTCGGTGTGTTATGTGCCCCAGGCATTATTCAGGTAGATGAGAGTGCTGCCAAGCAGGAAAAACCTTTGGCTAAACTACTTTTCATTGCTGTCAGTGGCACCCTCTGAGGTCCTCAGTGGGTGAGAGATGGAGGACTCTAGAGATCACGGGTGACAGTTAAAGGGAACATATATAGAAACTTGGGGTAAAAACCAAAGACTGTAATTTTTTAAGTTGCTCTGAAAAAGACACTGTTAAGAGGATGAAAAGACAAGCCAAGACTAGGAGAATATATTTGCAAGTCACATATTTGACAAAGAGCTTGTAAAGAAACACACAAATAAACTCAACAATGTAAGAAAAATTTTAAGAAGGCAAAATATTTAAACAGACACCTCACCAATTAACAAAAAATTTAAGAGGGCAAAATATTTAAACAGACACCTCACCAATTAGCATATGTAGATGGCAAATAAGCACATAAAATTATGCTCACCATCATTTATCATTATAGAAATATAAATCAAAATCACTATGAAATACCATACATACCTATCAGATTGGCTAAAATCCCCAGCACTGACAACACCAAATTTGGATAAGGATGCAGAGCAACAGGAACTTTCATTCATTGCTGGTGGGAATGCAAAATGGTATAGCCATGTTGGAAAGCAGTTTGGCAGCGTCTTACAAAGCTAAACTTTAGTCACTTTAATGTTACTTCAGCAATCACACTCCTAGGTATAATCCAAATGAATTGAAAACACATATCCACAGAAAAACTCGTGAATGTTCATAACAGTTTCATTCATAATCACTAAAAACTGGAAGCAACGCAGGTGTCCTTCAGTAGGTGAATGAATAAACAAATATGGTCCACCCATACAATGACATACTATTAAATCAGTCTGAACAGGCATGCTTCCATTTATATTATACTCTGGAAAAGGCAAAATTTTAGAAAAAGAAAACAGATTCTTGGTTTCCAGTGGTTGTGGAAGTAAGGAGGGTTGAGTAGGTGAAGCACAAGAGATTTTATTAGGGTGGTAAAATTAACATGTGTGAATTGTATTGGTGCATTTCACACTATGCATTTGTCAAACCCCACAGAACTTTATGGCATGACTAGTAAATGTTAATGTATACACATTTTTAAAAATCTCTTTGGAGATCAGAGAATCCCAGAATGGAAAACAGAACATGGCAGAAGAACTCAACTGTATTATAAATGTATGAAATAACCTCACTGAAGGGAATGGGGGAAAAGGTGCTGCCCTAAGTAGCAATGGAAATGGAGTCTTTAAGACTAAAGGCAAAATAAACTGCACCTAAGCACTAACTTCTAGTTAATAAAGTCATTCCTCATAGAGGTATGCATTAACAATTATGACACTGCTATACATGTATACTTGCACAACTAAGTAAATTTATGGTAGACGATGGGAACCAGGGTTTTCACTGTTGAAATGGGAGCTTACAGATAAGCAAGGGGAAGAAGCTAGAATGATCCATCTGATAATGAAATGGAGTTGGAAACATGGTATGAACTCATGTTTAGCTTAATTTAGATACAAATGGTTACATATAGAACTATATGTAGATATGTATTAGTAGATATATATAGGCATTAGTAGAGATATATACCTCCTTGCTCTGTTGGCTGAGAATGCCAGTAGCAACAAGCGTACTTAGTGGTCATATTTCAGTTTCTAATACCACCCTCCAATAAAAGGAACCCAGAACTCCTTTGAGAGATAGCTGATTCTAGAACTGGGTCTGGAAATATCTAAGGTGACCCTGGGGCATTTCATAGTAACAGAAAGTAAGGAAATACTTAAACAAATTTGGTAGGTATATTTCAAAGGGGCATGGGGCCAAATGAAAGCACCCCAATAGTGAAAGCCAGAACAGTATAGCCAACAAAATAAAGTAATATTGGATTATAACTCAAAAGGTAAAGTAAATATCTATGAGTCCATACTGATAAAAATTAAAAGTTGTATAAATAAATAAATTAGGGAGAGAGACAATTCTCCCATTCGGAAGAATTATCTAGATACTCTGTTCTCCAAGAAGTGAAGCATGACTACCCACTCCTGCAGTGGGAAAGGAGTGGCTTTACAGTGGAAAAACTCGATATATGCTACATCAGCCAGGTCGTCAAGGTTAACAGTGATAAATCATGTTCATAATATGTTCCATTGATATGATGTGACAAGAACCTCTGGTCTTCCTCCCAAAAACCCATAACCCCAGTCTACTCATGAGAAGAGCATCAGAAAAATCTCAGTTGAGAGACATCCTGCAAAATACCTGATCAGTACTCTCCAAAAATGTCAAGATAATTTTAAAAATAAAAAGGAAAACTTGAGAAACTGTCACAGCCAAGAAGATCCTCAAGAGACATGACCACTAAATGTTATGTGGTATCTTGGATGGGATCCTGGGACTGAAAAGAACTTTTAGGAAAAATCTAAGGAAATCTGACTTAATAATAATGATGTGTTTGTACTAGTTCATTAGTTGTGACAACTGGATTATACTAATGTAACTGGCAAACTGGGTGTTGAGGGCGGGTATACACAGGAACTCTTCATGCTATCCTTGCAACTTTTCTGTAAATCTGAAAACATTCTGAAGTAGAAAAGTTTGTTTAAAACAAACAACAACAATAAAGCCCACATAAGGCTTCTGGAGTCAGATTCACCTAGGTTTAGAACCTCCCTCTGCCACTTACTAGCTCTATGAACTTGGGCAAGGTACCACATCTCACTGAGCCTCTGTTTCCTCCTGCATAAAATGGAATATGAAAGTCTACCTGATAGGGTTGTTGTGAGAAATGTCATGAGGCAAGTGTGATAGCATATATAATGCATATGGCTATTAGTTAGGAAGCACTCAATGAATGGAAGGTATGGTTAAAAGTCATGTGTGCTTTTGCTACCTAGTGGGGAGGCAGCAGCTTGCAGAGTTCCTGGAGCATAGCAGAAGAGATCAGTAAACTTTAGAAGAGAGCTGAAGCAGAAAAGAGAGCCAGCCAGGGGCATCTACCAGGAGCCAGAGTGTGGAGCCAGAATGGGAGTGCAATTCAGATGAGAACAAGGAGCATAAGTCAAAGGGGCTCTCAACATGAGGGTGAGCTGTTGTTGCCCAAGCCTCATTTTTAGTTTCTATCCATATTTTTGAACATGGGAAGGCCACCTGTGTTAAAATCTCTCAGGTGGTGTAAGCCATGTGAGGCAAACCCCTTAAAGTGGTACTGTCATTATCTTAATTGGTATTTCTCTCACCCACTCCCCTCTTTGATTAGTTCAATCTTTTGGTCTGATTCAATCTTATGCCAACTTTTCTAACAGGACGAAAATAAGCCATGGCTTAGAGATCTGAAGATATGTTGCCTATTGATATTGTTTGAAAGGAAGTGTCATTGATATTATATTATCCAGTCCCATCTTGGAAAATAGTAGACAGGTTCTCAAAGTACATGGAGGCCAGGCTACAAATTTGCATGTACAGAGTTACTCTTTGAAAATGAGCTCTAGTAGTCCCTACTTCATTAATTTTGTGGTGCTTACTTCATTTACTAATTTAGTTTTTGCTTCATTAATTTGCTCAGAATTGCTTTAACATTTTAAATGCCAGTAGCAATTCCTCTTCCACAACTATACAATGAAAATGTGTGCTTTCATTTCCCCTTCCCACTTACTCTCTTACTTGTGCAATCTCATATGCGTGCCACACTTGATATTCCAATTTGCTAATTATCCATGGGAAATATTTGATCTCATGTTTATTCTCACTCTCCTTAACACAGCCTTCTGGTGGTTTTTATTCTTTTCCTTCTTTCTTTCATTTTCAACACTCAAGGGAAGAACCTAAAGAAGACCTAAAATGCTTTGGCTTTAAGATCAAGATCAATACCTCTCAATTAGATGTTTCTGAGACCTTTGAATATGGGTTCTTACCTCTTCTAAGAAAAGAACTGTGACATATTGCTCTTTTGAATTCACACTGTGACAATGATGTGATACATGCACAACTACTACGCAACACGCGCTAAATACTACATCACAAAATCCAAAGCTAACTAGTAATGGGAGAAGGGAATTATAGAAAAACTCAGAGTCTGTACTTGGAAATGATGTGCAGGCTCTACACTTTTCTATAAAATTTATGGCATGGGGCATGGCTAAGAGAAGATACAAAATAGGGAGAAGTCAGTTGTACAAGTTCAGTGCTATATATCTATATGGACTCTCCCTGTAGGACAATAGCTACTCCAGAAAATATGCTGGTGTATCAGTCCATTTTCATGCTGCTGATAAAGACATACTCAAGACTGGGCAATTTACAAAAGAAAGAGGTTTTTTTTTTTTTTTTTTTTTTTTTTTTTTTTTGAGACGGAGTCTCGCTCTGTCGCCCAGGCTGGAGTGCAGTGGCCGGTTCTCAGCTCACTGCAAGCTCCGCCTCCCGGGTTTACGCCATTCTCCTGCCTCAGCCTCGGAGTAGCTGGGACTACAGGCGCCCGCCACCTCACCCGGCTAGGTTTTTTTTGTATGTTTTAGTCACGGTGTTAGCCAGGATGGTCTCGATCTCCTGACCTCGTGATCCGCCCGTCTCGGCCTCCCAAAGTGCTGGGATTACAAGCTTGAGCCACCGCACCTGGCCAAGAAAGAGGTTTAGTGAACTCACAGTTCCATACAGCTGGGGAGGCCTCACAATCGTGGCAGAAGGTGAAAGGCACGTCTCACATGACAGCAGACAATAGAAGAGAATTTGTACAGGGAAACTCTCCTTTATACAACTATCAGATCTCGTGAGACGTACTATCATGAGAATAGCATAAGAAAGACCCGCCCCCATGATTCAATTATCTCCCACTGGGTCCTTCCCATGACACATGGGAATTCAAGATGATATTTGGATGAGGACACAGCTAAACCTTATCAGCTGGTATTCTTAGCTCTCAGGGGATTCAAGTTGCCTAGGAGCAAAAAAAAAAAAAAAAAAAAAAATGCCCGATCTCTCATTACTGCACAGCACATGCTGTTCATTGATGGCAGAGCTGAGCTATGAGGAATCTCAAGACCTTCTTCAGTGGGTCTTCATCATTTAGACTTAATTATATACTCTTAGTGCTGCCTGGTACTTTTTTTTTGAAAGAACATTTTTGATGCAACCAACAGCTGAAATCAAAGGCTCAATTTAGTGTGTTTCCAATGAAATATCATATACTTGAGGAAATTACTAGGGGGAAATCCCAAATACCATACTGGATGGATGACTTGTCTGACTATGCAGGGGCTTCCCATTTGTGAAATAGACCACTATAATGTGCGTTTCTTGGCAGGGCTGGTGTCTTAGCTTTTTAAAAAAGCATCTAGTACGTATGGGGGCATTCAATCTTTGAAGAACAAATGAAACTGTCATAGAAATGTGGTGTTTATTACATATGTTACAGAAATTGGAATATTTTAAAAGTTTTAAATGAATTTGCATCCTAGCTAAAGACAGAATAAAGAAAGAATAAGTAGCAGAGTAATAAATTTCTTTTATTTCTTTCTTCAACTTTTCTTTTCTTTTTTTTTTTTTTTGAGAGGGAGTCTGGCTCTGTCGCCCAGGCTGGAGTGCAGTGGCCGGATCTCAGCTCACTGCAAGCTCCG
>NW_012122376.1:10571500-10572423 GCF_000951035.1 Colobus angolensis palliatus
GGCTGGAGTGCAGTGGCCGGATCTCAGCTCACTGCAAGCTCCGCCTCCTGGGTTTACACCATTCTCCTGCCTCAGCCTCCCGAGTAGCTGGGATTGCAGGTGCCCGCCAAAACGTCCGGCTAGTTTTTTGTATTTTTTAGTAGAGGTGGGGTTTCACCATGTTAGCCAGGATGGTCTTGATCTCCTGACCTTGTCATCCGCCCGTCTCAGCCTCCCAAAGTGCTGGGATTACAGGCTTGAGCCACCGCACCTGGCCTCAACTTTTATTTTCTATTTATTTATTTTTTATTATACTTTAAGTTCTAGGGTACATGTGCACAACGTGCAAGTTTGTTACATATGTATACATGTGTCATGTTGCTGTGCTGCACCCATCAACTCGTCATTTACATTAGGTATATCTCCTAATGCTATCCCTCCCCACTACCCCATCCCCACAATAGGACCCGGTGTGTGATGTTCCCTTCCTGTGTCCAAGTGATCTCATTGTTCAATTCCCACCTATGAGTGAGAACATGCAGTATTGGGTTATGTGTTCTTGCGATAATTTGCTGAGAATGATGGCTTCCAGCTGCGTCCATGTCCCCACAAAGGACATGAACTCATCCTTTTTTATGGCTGCGTAGTATTCCATGGTGTATATGTGCCACGTTTTCCTAATGCAGTCTGTCACTGATGGACATTTGGGTTGATTCCAAGTCTTTGCTATTGTTAATAGTGCCACAATAAACATACGTGTGCATGTGTTTTATAGCAGCATGACTTATAATCCTTTGGATATATCCCCAGTAATGGGATGACTGGGCCAAACGGTATTTCTAGTTCTAGACCTTTGAGGAATCGCCACACTGTTTTCCACAATGGTTGAATGAGTTTACAGTCCCACCAACAGTGTAAAAGCGTTCCTATTTCTCCACATCCTC
>NW_012122376.1:10577258-10594194 GCF_000951035.1 Colobus angolensis palliatus
TTGTGGTTTTATCTGCCTTTGGTCTTTGATGATGGTGATGTACTGATGGGGTTTTGGTGTGGGTGTCCTTTCTGTTTGTTAGTTTTCCTTCTAACAGTCAGGACCCTCAGCTTTAGGTCTGTTGGAGTTTGCTTGAGGTCCACTCCAGACCCTGTTTGCCTGGGTATCAGCAGCAGAGGCTGCAGAAGATAGAATATTGCTGAAGAGCAATTGTTGCTATCTGATTCTTGCTCTGGAAGCTTCATCTCAGGGATGTATCCAGCCGTGTGAGGTGTGAGGTGTCGGTCTGCACCTAGTGGGGGATGTCTCCCAGTTAGGCTACTCAGGGGTCAAAGACCCACTTGAGCAGGCAGTCTGTCTGTTCTCAGATCTCAACCTCCATGCTGGGAGATCCACTGCTCTCTTCAAAGCTGTCAGACAGGGACATTTACCTCTACTGAGGTTTCTGCTGCTTTTTGTTTAGCTATGCCCTGTCTCCAGAGGTGGAGTCTACAGAGGCAGGCAGGCCTCCTTGAGCTGTGGTGGACTCCAACCAATTCGAGCTTCCCAGAGGTTTTGTTTACCTACTTAAGCCTCAGCAATGGCAGGCGCCCCTCCCCCAGCCTTGCTGCCACCCCGCAGTTAGATCTCAGACTGCTGTGCTAGCAATGAGGGAGGCTCCGTGGGCATGGGACCCTCCCATCCAGGTGTGGGATAAAATCTCCTGGTGTTCCATTCACTAAGACCCTTGGTAAAGTGCAGTATTAGGGTGGGAGTTACCCGATTTTCCAGGTGTTGTGTGTCTCAATTTCCTTTGGCCAGGTAAAGGAATTCCCTTCCCCCTTGTACTTCCTAGATGAGGAGATGCCTCGCCCTGCTTCAGCTCTCACTGTTCGGGCTGCACCTGCGGACTAGCACCAACTGTCTGACGTGCCCCAGTGAGATGAACTTGGTACCCCAGTTGAAAATGCAGAAATCACCCGTCTTCTGTGTTGCTCATGCTGGGAGCTAGAGGCTGGAGCTGTTCCTATTCAGCCATCTTGAGCATGCCCCCAATTTTTATTTTAAGTCCCAGGGTACATGTACAGGATGTGTGGGTTCATTACATAGGTGTAATGTGCCATGGTGGTTTGCTGCACATATCAACCCATCGCGTAGGTATTAAGCCCATCATCCATTAGTTATTCTTCCTGATGTTCTCCCTCCCCCGACATGCCCCTTCCTACAGACCTTGTGTGAACCACAGTGTGTGTTGTTCACCCCTCATTGTTCAGCTCCCACGTATAAGTGAGAACATGCAGTGTTTGGTTTTCTCTTCCTATGTTAGGCAAAGTGGTAAATTTCTATCCTGTGCAAATGACAGCCTGTGCTGAGGACGGCCTCTTAACAATGATAGCTGTTTTATTTCTTAAGTAAGTTTGATAATCACAAATCAGGCATTTGTAATAAAGCCAGTATCATCCCATTTTTCTTTGGTTTAAGACGTTTCATAAAGCAGGAGGATATGGTTAAACAATGATTGGCTTTTGGACTAAGAATATACTCACAAACACTATGAATTAATTAAAAAGATGAAATAATTTGAGCATTTTTTCCTGCTGTGACTAACATTTGACATTTGGTACATTCATTGTAAAGTTATCAATTCCAATTTTTACTGCAAACTGAAATGGCTATTTTATTTTTCTTTCTTCCTCTTTTTAATTTTAAACAAATGTACCAGAATTATTTTCTCTCTAAATGAGTGTTATCCTTCAGACTAGTCTCCTCGCTGAAAATACACTCGTTCCATTGATGTCCCAATTGTTCAAATCGTTTTTGTTGCTCCTCTCTTCATTCATTTATTCCATAAGTGTTTGTGCCAGACACTATGGTACGTCCTGGAGACAGAGTGGAGAGCAAGACCTGGCCTCTGACGTTCCAGAATTTTCAGTCTAGTCTCATGGTGCTGCCCTCAAGACAGTTGTGGTTCTCATAATAAAACCACTCATTTAATAGTTTCTTTCTCTCGCTAAATCCTTTCAGCCTGATTACAGAACCAATACACATGTATCTGAATGAGTTTTTACAAATCAAATAAAACCAAAAAAGCAAACTACCACCTTAGTAGCCTTACTTCTATCCAATAGTCTCCCTCCTTTGGGTTATTCCCACTGGTCTCCCTGCTCACTATCTTAATCTACTACCATTTAAAACCTTTTAAAGGTTTTATTTCTTCGTTGTCCTTAAGAGAGGGTCAACACTACCCTTCTGATTTCATCTCTCGCCTCATCTCCTTCTTCTCACTTCATCTCCTTCTTTTCATGTTTAGTAATCTAGGCTACCTCTGTGATGGGCATTATCTGAGACCTTGCAGATCTCAGGCTACTCTTCTGTTGCCTTTACATGTGAAAGACAGCTTTGCTGGGTCTAAATCCTTAGGCCACTGTAATTGTCCCTCAAAACCTTGTAGACATTGCTCCTTTGTCTTTTGGTGTTTTTTTGTTGAAATGGACAAATCATAGATAACTTGATTTGAATCTTTGTTTGCTGCTTGAGTGCTAGCAGGAATCTTTTTAATAATAATTTATCAGGATATATCTGGATTATATATTGATCTTAGTTCAATTTTTTCTGAAATATGGAAAATGGCAAATCTCTCCAAATTCAATTTCAGATAATTTTTCTGAACTGAAAATTTTCTTCGATTATAACTTTGATTGCTGTTTCTAATCCATTTGCTCCATTTCTTTCCTCAGAAATAACTGGTACTGGTAGGTAGAATATGTCACCTATCTTCCATAATGGTTATTTTGTTCTCTAATCCCTACCAAGCATTTTAGAGATGTTTTTCAATGTATTTCTCTGTTTCAATGATTCAGCTTTCTGTTGTGTCAAGTCTACTTATTCCTTTGGACTTATTCTTTGGTCTTGATTATTGCATTTTTCTGTTTGGTTCCATCACGGGAATCTGGGATGGAAGATTGTATACATTCCTAAATGATTATGGAATGTGTTTGCTCCTTTATTTTCACTTTTATTGCAGATAAACCTCATTTTTTTTCTGATTGTCTCATACCTGTATTAAAGGTAATTTGGGAGGTTTTCTGGTAACCTCACTCATCTCACTGTCTTCCTGGGGGACAGATGTATGCATTTAAACACAATATAAATGCTGAATTCTGTGAATTTTGATAACATATCTTTAAAAGCACCAACATGCATTTACTGCATTAACCATAACCTGGATAGGTCTCCCATATTTTGCAACTATGTTCACAGTCCTTTTCTATAAATTTTAGTGCTTTATGTTGATTCTTATTTTTAAATTAAAAAATGCATAACTAAAACTCATTTTTCTTCTCCATGTTCTTGATGTTTTCTTGTTCTTTCTATGTCTCTTTACCATGTCTCTTAGTAAATGTAGCACCTTATATATATCTGCTAATAGCTCAATTAAAATGCTACATTAAATTTTAGTTATTTATTTAATTTTATTTTCTTCAAAATGAAGATAACATTTTTTCTGATCACAAAAGTAATACATACTCTATAAACACTCAGGCAATATAGAAGCAGGTCACATGTTTTGAAAAGAAGTTCATAGAAGGGAAAAACGATATAGGAGATAATGGTTCAACTTCTAGGCAGAAATTGATGGAACTAAATTATGCCACCTAGGAAAGAAGTAATTAGACACAGACACATAAGTGCTGTTTTATTCATTTTTTAAAAATTCTTAAGATAATGTCCAGGCTCTTAGAAAGGGAAGAAATCTTTTGCCTGATAACTCTCAGAAACTGCTAAATACTTAGGAAATACAGTTATGCAAGGCTCAAAGAATATGTAGTTCAGCTATCCATTTGAAAATCAGATGTTGTACATGTTTCTAACTATCTGAAATGCCTGCATGTTTATGATAGAGGGAGCATTTAATGGGGTTGGACAGACTGGATTTCCAGACTCCAAAATACAGATGATGAATTGCAAATTCCTTCTACTTTATCCCTATGGGTTATGGTTTCCTCCTTAAAAGCTGTATTTGAATGATATATAGTGGCTGGTAATAGCATCTAGCTCCAACCATGGAACTCCCTTTGGAACTCTGTAAAGCTTATGGTTTTTGTTCATATTCCTTTCTTTTAAAAGAATAGATCCCATGTTCTATTTTGAAGGACTATTAGTTGGAGCAGCAATTAGTTGAACTATTAATAAGTCCTTTCAAATATAAATGTGTATGTATGCAGTTACAGATGTGACTGTAAATGTGAAATGCATATATAAATAATGCATATTTTCAAGAAAAATGCAAACTTTTCTTATTTTTTTAAATTAATAGATACAACTGTACATATTTGACATGTGCAACATGATGCTTTGGAGTATACCTACATTGAAGAATGACTAAATCTAGTGAATTAACATATGCATTACCTCACATAGTTATCATTTTTGTGCTGAAAACATTTTGCATCCACTCTCATATTTTTCAAGAATATAATATTAAATATATTCACCATGTTGTACAATAGATCTCTTGAACTTATTCCTCCTATCTAACTGAAGTTTTATATCCTTTGACCAACATTTCCCCAGCCACACTATAGCCACCCCAGCGCCTGATAATTACCATTCTACTATATTTCTATGATATCAACTTTTTTAGCTTCCACATATGAGGGGGATCATGTGGTATTTGTTTTTCTGTGTCTGGCTTATTTCACTTAGGTAATGTCCTCTAGGTTAATCCGTGTTGTTGCAAGTTACATGATTCCTTCTTTTTTGTGGCTGAATACTATTTGTTTGTGTATATACAACATTTTCTTTATACAATCATTAATTGGCAGACACTTAGGTTGATTCTATATCTTGGCTATTGTGAATAATGCTACAATGAATAGTGGGAGTATAGGTATCCCTTTGACATACCAATTTCATTTCCTTTGGATATATACCCAATAGTAGGATTGCTAGATCATATGATAGTTTTATTTTTAATTTTTTGAGGAATCTCCATAGCATTTTCCATAATAGCTTTACTAATTTACATTTCCCCCCAAGAGTATGCATGCGTGTCCTTTTCTCCACATCCTTTCCAACACTTGTTATCTTTTGTCTTTTTGATTATAGCCATTCTAACTGGTGTGAGGGGATATCTCATTGTGGTTTTAATTTTCATTTTCCTCATCATTAATGATGCTGAGCATTTTTTCAAATAACTGTTGGCCAGTTCTGTGTCTCTCTTTAAGAAATATCTATGCAGGTCTTTTGCCCATTTCTAAAGTAGATTACTTTTTTTGCTATTGAGTTGAGTTTCTCATATATTTTGTATATTAACCTCTCATCACATAGATAATTTACAAATATGTTTCCCATTCTATAGATTGTCTCTTTACTCTGCTGATTTTTTCCTTTGCTGTGCAAAGCTTTTTAATTCGACGCAATGCCATTTGTCTATTTTTGGTTTTGTTGCCTGTGCTTCCAAGGTCACATCCAAGAATTATTGGCCAGAACAATGTCATGGAGCTTTTTTCCTATGGTTTCTTCCAGTAGTTTCATAGTTTTAGGTCTTTTATTTAAGTTTTTCATGCAGGCTAAGTTGGTGTTTATATATAGTGTGAGATAGGGCCTAATTTCATTCTTCTGTATGTGAATATCCAGTTTTCCCAACACCATTTATGAAAGAGATTGCCCTTTCCTTGTTTCCTGTTCTTGATACCTTTGTGGAAAATTAATTGGCTAACGTGTAAATTTATTTCTGAGTTGTCGATTCTGTTTCATGTGTCTGTTTTTATGCCACTCCTTTTTATGCCACTCCTTTGCTGTTTAGGTTACAATAGATTTGTCATATATTTTGAAGTCAGGTAGTGTGATGCCTCAAGTTTTGCTCTTTACAGTAAAGATTTCTATGGCTAATCAGGTCTTTTGTGGCTTGCTGCGAATTTAAGGATAGTTCTTTGTATTTCTGTGAAGAATATAATTGTTATGTTGATAGAAGTAGTGTTGAATCTGTAGATAACTTTGGGTAGTACAAATGTTTTTAAAATATTATTTCTTCCCATTTGTGTACAGGTGATATCTCTGCATTTATTTGTCTCTTTTTCTTTCATCAATATGTTATTGCTTTCAGTGTACAGATGTCTTACCTCCTTGGTTAAATTTATTCCCAAGTATTTTTGGAGTTTTGGAAATGAGATTGTTTTCTTGATTTCTTTTTCATATTGTTTGCTGATAGTGTATATAAATGCTACTGATTTTTGTATGTAATTTTGTATCCTGTAACTTTACTGAATTTGTTTATTAGTTATAACAGTATTTTGGTAGAGTCTTTAGGGTTTTCTATATATAAGGTCATGTCATCTCCACACAGGGATAATTTAAATTCTTCCTAATTTGAATGCTTTATACTTCTTTTTCTTGTTTTATTGCTCTGGCCTCAGACCTCTGTTACTATATTGAATAAAAATGGCAAGAGTGGGCTTCCTTTTCTGATACAGTTTGGCTGTGTCCCCACCCAAATCTCATCTTGAATTATAATCTTCAAGTGTCCTGGAAGGAACCTGGTGGGAGGTAATTGAATCATGGGGATGGTTTCCCCCATGCTGTTCTCATGATAGTGAGTGAGTTCTCTTGAGATCTTATGGTTTTATACATGTCTGGCATTTCCCCTGCTGGCACTTCTCTTTCTTGCCACCATGTGAATAAGGACATGTTTTCTTCCCCTTCTGCCATGATTGTAAGTTTCCTGAAGCCTCCCCCAGACATGTGGAACTGTGAGTCAATTAAACCTCTTTTCTTTATAAATTACCCAATTTCAGGTATTTCTTCATCCCAGCATGCAAACGAACTAATACAGTAAATTGGTATCAAGGTAGTGGGGTGCTGCTATAAGGATATCAAAAAATGTGGAAGTGACTTTGGAAGTGGGTAACAGGCAGAGGTTGGAACACTTTCCAGGGCTCAAAAGAAGACTGGAAAATGTAGGAAAGTTTGGAACTTCCTAGAGACTTGTTGAATGGCTTTGACCAAAATGCTGATAGTGATATGGACAATGAAATCCAGGCTGAGGCAGTCTCAGATGAAGATGAGGAACTTGTTAGGAACTGGAGTAAAGGTCACTCTTTCTATGCTTTAAGAGACTGGAGGCATTTTGCTCCTGTCCTAGAGATCTGTGGAACTTTAAACTTGAGGGGAGATGATTTAGGGTGTCTGGCAGAAGAAGTTTCTTTTTTTTTTTTTTTTGGAGACGGAGTCTAGCTCTATCATCCAGGCTGGAGTGCAGTGGCACGATAAGCAGTGAAGTGTTCAAAAGGAAGCAGAGCATAAAAGTTTGGGAAATTTGCAGCCCAACAATGCGATGGAAAAGGAAAACCCATTTTCTGAGGAGAAATTCAAGCTGGCTGCAGAAATTTGCATACACAATGAAGAGCTGAATGTTAATCACCAAGACAATGGGAAAAATATCCCCAGGGCACATCAGAGACCTTCACAGCAGTCCCTCTCATCAAAAGCCCAGAGGCCTAGGAGAGAAAAATGGTTTCATAGGGCAGGCCCAGGGCTACCCTGCTCTGTGCAGCCTCAGGACATGGTGCCTTGCATCCCAGCTGCTTCAGCTCCAGTGGTGGATAAAAGGGGGCAAGGTACAGCTTTAGCTATTGCTTCAAAGGGTACAAGCCCCAAGCCATGGTGGCTTCCACGTGATGTTGAGCTTGTGGGTGCACAGAGGTAAAGAATTGAGGTTTGGTAACCTCCACCTGGATTTCAAAGGATGTATGTAAATGCCTGGATGTCCAGGCAGAAGATTGCTGCAGGGGTAGAGCCCTCATGGAGAACCTCTGGTAGGGCAGTACAGAAGGGAAATGTGGGATTGAAGCCCGCACACAGAGTCCCCACTGAAGCACTGCCTAATGGAACTGTGAGAAGAGGGCCACTGTCCTCCAGACCCCAGAATGGTAGATCCTCTGAGAGCTTACACCATGTACCTGGAAAGGCAGGAGATACTCAATGTAAGACCATGAAAGCAGCTGGGAGCGGGGGCTATACCCTTCATAACCACAGGGGCAGAGCTGCCCAAGGCCATGGAAGCCCACCTCCTCCATCAGGGTTATCTGGATGTGAGACATGGAGTCAAAGGAGATCATTTTGGAACTTTAAAGTTTAATGACTGCCCTATTGGATTTTGGACTTGCACGGGGCCTGTAACCCCTTTGTTTTCACCAATTTCTCCCATTTCTAATGGGTGTATTTACTGAATGCCTGTACCCCCATTGTATCTAGGAAGTGACTAGCCTGCTTTTTATTTTACAGGCTCATAGGTGTAAGGGGCTTTCTTTGTCTGAGATGAGACTCTGGGCTTGGACTTTTGAGTTAATGCCTGAATGAGTTAAGACTTTGAGGGACTTTTGGAAAGGCATGATTGTGTTTTAAAATGTGAGGACATGAGATTTGGTAGGGGCCAGGGGCACAATGATATGATTTGGCTGTGTCCCTACCCAAATCTCATCTGAATTGTAATTCCCACAATCCCCACGTGTAGAACCTGGCAGGAGGTAATTGAATCAGGCAGGAGGTAATTGAATCATAGAGCTGGTTTCCCCCATGATATTCTCATGATAGTAAGTGAGTTCTCATGAAATCTATTACTTTTATTAGTGTCTGGCATTTCCACTGCTAGCACATCTCTCTCCTGCCACTATATGAAGAAGGATGTGTTTGCTTCCCTTTCTGCCATGATTGTAAGTTTCTTGAGGCTTCCCAGCCATGTGAATCTGTGAATCAATTAAACCTCTTTTCTTTATAAATTACCCAATCTTGGGCATTCATAGCAGCATGAGAATGGGCTAATACATTTTCTTATTTTGAATCTCTGGGGAAAAGTTTTCAAATTTTCCTGTATGAGTGTGATGTTAGCATATAATATATGACCTTTATGATATTGAGGTATACTGCTTTTATATCTAATTTGTTAAGAGTTTTTACTATAAAAGGATGTTGAATTTTTTCAAGTACTTTTTCTGCATCTACTGAGATGTTTGTTTCCTTCATTCAGTTAGTGTGATGTATCACATTTATTTATTTGCATATGTTGAACCATTTTGCATCCCTCATATGAATCCCACTTAATTACAGTGAATGAGCTTTTAAATGTGCTACTGAATTGAGTTTGCTATAATAGTATTTTGCGGAATATTTTTGCATCTATGTTTCTTAGGGGTATTGGTCTGTAGTTTTGTCTTTTTCAATGTCTTCATTTGACTTTGATATCAGGGTGATGCTGGTCTTGTAAAATGATTTTGGAAGCATTCCCTCCTATTTGATGGTTTTAGATGATTTGGGAAAAATTGTTATTTAAAAAAAATATTTGGAAGGATTCAGCAGTGAAGCCATCATTTCCTGGGCTTCACTTTGATGGGAGACTTTGTAGTATTGATTCAATTGCTTTACTCATTGGTATGTTAAGATTTTTTATTTCTTCACAATTAAGTCTTCATAGATCAAGGAATGCATCAAGGAATTTGTCCATGTCTTCTGGGTTATCCCATTCATTGGTGTATAATTCTTCAAAATACTGTCTTATGATTCTTTGCATTTTCATGATAGCAGAGGTAATGTCTCCTTTTTCTTTTATTTCTCTCTCTCTTTTTTTTTTTCATTACACTTTAAGTTCTGGGATACATGTGCAGAACATACAGGTTTATTACAGAAGTATGCATGTGCCATGGTGGTTTGCTGCACCCATCAACTCATTATCTACATTAGGTATTTCTCCTAATGCTATCCCTCCCCTAAGCCTCCACCCCCCAACAGGCCCCAGTGTGTGATATTCCCCTCCCTGTGTCCATGTGTTCTCATTGTTCAACTCCTACTTATGAGCGAGAACATGTGGTATTTAGTTTTTCTCTTCTTTTGTTAGCTTGCTGAGAATGATGGTTTCCAGCTTCATCCATGTTCCTGTAAAGGACCTGAACTCATCCTTTTCATGGCTGCATAGTATTCCATGGTATGTATATGCCACATTTACTTTATCCAGTTTATTATTGATGGGCATTTGTGTTGATTCCAAGTCTTTGCTATTGTGAATAGTGCTGCAATAAACATACGTGTGCATGTGTCATTACAGTATAATGATTTATAATGCTTTGGGTGTACACCAAGTAATGGGATTGCTGGGTCAAATGGTATTTCTGGTTCTAGATCCTTGAGGAATTGCCAAAGTCTTCCACAGTGGTTGAACTAATGTACACTCCCACAAACAGTGTAAAAGCATCTCCTGTTTCTCCACATCCTCTCCAGCAACTGTTTTCTGACTTTTTAATGATCGCCATTCTAACAGGCGTGAAATGGTAACTCATCGTGGTTTTGATTTGCATTTCTCTAATGAGGTGATGCTTAGCTTTTTTTCATATGTTTGCTAGCCACAAAAATGTCTTCTTTTGAGAAGTGTCTGTTCATATCCTTCAGCCACTTTTTGATGGGGTTGGTTTTTTTTCCTTATAAATTTGTTTAAGTTTCTTGTAGATTCTGGATATTAGCCCTTTGTCAGATGGATTGATTTCAAAAACTTTCTCCCATTCTATAGGTTGCTTGTTCACTCTGATGACAGTTTCTTTTGCTGTGCAGAAACTCTTTAGATTATTTAAATCCCATTTGTCAATTTTGGCTTTTGTTGCCATTGCTTTGGTGTTTTAGTCATGAAGTCTTTGCCCATGCCTATGTCCTGAATGGTATTGCCTAGGTTTTCTTCTAGAGTTTTTATTGTTTTAGGTCTTAGATTTAAGTAGTTAATCCATCTCGAGTTAATTTTTGTATAAGATGTAAGGAAGAGGTCCAGTTTCGGTTTTCTTCATATGGCTAGCCAGATTTCCCAACACCATTTATTAAATAGGGATTACGTTTATTGATTTGTGTATGTTGAACCAGCATTGCATCCCAGGCATGAAGTTCACTTGATCATGGTGAATAAGCTTTTTGATGTGCTGCTGGATTATGTTTGCCAGTATTTTATTGAGGATTTTTGCATTGATGTTCATCAGGATAGTGGCCTGAAACTTTCTTTTTTGGTGTGTCTCAGCAAAGTTTTGGTATCAGGATGATGCTGGCCTCATAAAATGAGTTAGGGAGGAGTCCCTCTTTTTCTGTTGTTTTGAATAGTTTCGTAAGGAATGATATTAACTCCTCTTTGTACCTCTGGTAGAATTTGGCTGTGAATCTCTCTGGTCCTGGGTGTTTTTTGGTTGGTAGGCTATTAATTACTGCCTCAATTTCAGAATTTGTTATTGGTCTATTCAGGGATTCGACTTCTAATTGGTTCAGTCTTGGGAGGGTGTATGTGTCCAGGAATTTATCCATTTCCTCTGGATTTTCTACTTTATTTGTGCAGAGGTGTTTATAGTATTCTCTGATGGTAGTTTGTATTTCTGTGGGATCAGTGATGATATACACTTTATCATTTTTTATTGTATCTATTTGATTCTTTTCTCTTTTCTTCTTTATTAGTCTGGCTAGTGGTCTATTTTGTTAATCTTTTCAAAAAACCAGCTCCTGGATTCATTGATTTTTTTGAAGGATTTTCAGCCTTTTTGCACTGGTTTTTCCTCATTTTCGTCAATTTATCTACCTTTGGTCTTTGATGTTGGCAACCTTCAGATGGTGTTTTTGTGTGGACGTCCTTTTTGTTGGTGTTCATACTATTTCTTTCTGTTTGTTAGTTTTCCTTCTAATAGTCAGGCCCCTCTGCTGCAGGTCTGCTGGAGTTTGCTGGAGGTCCACTCCAGACCTTGTTTGCCGGTTATCACCAGCAGAGGCTGCAGAACAACAATGATTGCTGTCTGTTCCTTCCTCTGGAAGCTTTGTCCCAGAGGAGCACCTGCCAGAAGCCAGCCAGAGCTCTCCTGTATAAAGTGTCTGATGACCCCTTTTGCGAGGTGTCTCCTAGTCAGGAGACACAAGGGTCAGTGAACCACTTGAGGAGGCAGTCTTTCCCTTAGCAGAGCTCGAGCACTGTGCTTGGAGATCTGCTGCTCTCTTCAGAGATGGCAGGTGGGAACGTTTAAGTCTGCTGAAGCTGTGCCCACAGCCACCCCTTCTCCCAGGTGCTCTGACCCAGGGAGATGGGAGTTCTATCTATAAGACCCTGACTAGAGCTATTGTCTTTCTTTCAGAGATGCCCTGCCCAGAGAGGAGGAATCTAGAGAGGCAATCTGGCTACAGTGGCAAAGCTGTGGTGGGCTCCGCCCAGTTTGAACTTCCTGGTGGCTTTGTTTACACTGTGAGGGGAAAACTGCCTAATCAAGCCTCAGTAATGGTGGACGGCCCTCCCCTCCCCCCGCCCTACCAAGCTTGAGCATCTGAGGTCCACTTCAGACTGCTGTACTGGCAGCGAGAATTTCAGGCTAGTGGGTCTTATGTTTTTGGGCTCCATGGGGATGGGATCCACTGAACTAGAGCGCTTGGCTCCGTGGCTTCAGCCCCCTTTCCAGGGGAGTGAATGGTTCTGTCTCACTGGCATTCCAGGTGCCACTGGGGTATGGGGAAAACAAAAACAAAAAAACCTGCAGCTAGCTTGGTGTCTGCCCAAAGGGCCGCCCAGTTTTCTGCTTGAAACCCTGGGCCCTGGTAGTGTATGCACCCAAATGTTTCTTCTGATCTGCAGGTTGCAAAGACCATGGGAAGAGTGTAGTATCTGGGCTGGAATGCACAGTTCCTCATGGCACAGTCCCTCACAGCTTCCCTTGGCTAGGGGAGGGAGTTCCCCAACCCCTTGTGCTTCCTGGGTGAGGCAACACCCCACCCTGCTTTGGCTTGTCCTCTGTGGGCTGTACCCACTGTCTAACCAGTCCCAGTGAGATGAGCTAGGTACCTCATTTGGAAATGCAGAAATCACCCACCTTCTGCGTTGATCCTGCTGGGAGCTGAATTTTTCAGATTTAAGATGCGCAACTAATAAGTATAATGTAAATACTCCAAAACTGGTCCCAAGCATTTTGGATAAGGAATACTCAGCCTGTTTAAGTAGAACTACTCTTGTAATTGTAAATATCTATGCATCCAATGTTGTAATTTCTTATCCTTTTACTATGTCTATTTTATTTATTTATATTATATTATATTATTTATATATTATTTTGTGTATGTGGGTCTGTATGGGTGAAATTAGTTTCTTGTAGGCAACATATAGTTGGGTCATATTTTTTAAAACGTATTTAACCACTTCGTGACTTTTGATTGGAGAATTTCATCCATTTATATTCAAAGCAATTATTGACAGGTAAGTAATTACAACTACTATTTTGTTATTTGTTTTCTAGTTGTTTTATAGATTCTTTGTTTCTTCCTCTCTTGCTGTATTCCTTTGTGGCTAAATGATATTCTCTAGTAGTGTGTTTTGATTCCTTGTGTATCTAGTAGAGTTTTTTGCTTTGTCATTACCATGAGGTTTATAGAAAACATCTTATTGTTATAACTGATTATTTTAAGCTTGTGACAGTTTAACACTGACTGCAAATAGAAAACCGAACCTTTATACTTTTAGTGCACTCCCTCTCCACATTTTGGATTTTTGATGTCACAATTTATATCTTTTTATATTTCATATATCATAACAAATTATTGAAGCTATTATTGTTGTGTTTAATAGCTTAATCTTTTAATCTTCATACTAAAAATATCAACAATTTAAACACCATTATTACAGTATTAGAGTATTCTGAATTGAACATGTGCTTACTTTTACCAGTGAGTTTTATACTTTTAGATGTTTTCTTATTCATTAGTGTTAGTTTTCTTGTAGCTTGAAGAACTCCCTTTAGCATTTTTTTTGTAAGAGAGGTCTGGTGGTAGTGAACTCCTTTAGCTTTTTCTCATCTAGGAAAACATTTATCTCTCTTTCATTTCTTAAGAGCAACTTTGCTGGGTATAGTATTCTTGATTGACAAGTTTTTCTCCACTTCAGCACTTTCAGTATATCATCCCACTCTTTATTTTTTTTTTTTATTTTTTTATTTTTATTTTTTTTTGAGACGGAGTCTCGCTCTGTCGCCCAGGCTGGAGTGCAGTGGCCGGATCTCAACTCACTGCAAGCTCCGTCTCCCGGGTTCATGCCATTCTCCTGCCTCAGCCTCCCGAGTAGCTGGGACTACAGGCGCCTGCCATCTCGCCCGGCTAGTTTTTTGTATTTTAGTAGAGACAGGGTTTCACTGTGTTAGCCAGGATGGTCTCGATCTCCTGACCTTGTGACCTGCCCGTCTCGGCCTCCCAAAGTGCTGGGATTACAGGCTTGAGCCACCGCGCCCGGCCTCATCCCACTCTTTAATGGTCTGTAAGGTTTCTGCTGAGAAGTCTACTGTTAGATATATTGGATATCCCTTATGTCATTGGCTTCTTTTCTCTTGCTGCTTTTAGGATCCTTCCTTTGTCTTTGATCTTTGACATTTTAGTTATAATGTCATTAGTTAGTCTTATTTAGATTGAATCTTATTGGAGACTTTTGACTTTTGTTTACCTCAATATTTATAGTTTTATTCATGTTTGGAAAGTACTTTTCTATTATTGCTTCAAATAAGCTTTCTACCCCTTGATTTTTCTCTTGTCTTTTTATGACACCTATGACTCAAATATTTGTTCTTTTGATGTTCTCCCATAAGTCTTTTACCCTTTCTTTATTCCTTTCCGCTTTTTTCTCTGACTATGTATTTTCAAATAACCTGTCTCTGAGTTCACAAATTCATTCTTCTGCTTGGTCAGTTTTGCAGTTGATGCTCTCAATAGCGTTTTTCATTTTGTTCATTGTATTTTTCATTACCAGGATTTCTGTTTGATGTTTTTCATTGTTTCAGTATATTAAATCTTTTGTTCTGATCACTTATTGCTTTCCTTTTTTGTTGAATTGTTTCTCTTTATTTTCTTGAAGTTTGTTGAGCTTCCTTAAAACTGTAGTTTTCAACACTTTTTCAGCACTTCATACATCTCAATTTCATTAGAGTCAGTCACTGGCACCTTATTTGATCCCATTGTGATGTCATGTTTCCTTGATCCTTGTGGTTGTGCATTGATGTCTGTGCATTGGAAGAAGAAGGTACTTATTCCAGTCTTCACAGGCTAGCTTTGTCTGGGAAAGTCCAGTTGCAAATATGTCACTTAGTTGCATCAGAAGCCTGGGGCAGCTGCAACCAACATGGCACTGCCAGAAACTTGGGGTACCCTGTGGAAGGCACAGCACTGGGTTGTACCATAAGCCCAAGGAAGATGCAGCCAGCATTAGACTGGGACACAAATGAAGCCAGGGGCCAGTGAGGCCTGCCTACTGTGAAGGCTGCCTGAAGCTGAGGGCTGTTGATGATGGCCTGGCAGTGATACAGGCTAGAGATCGGGCTTGCCATGCAAGGCTGATGTCTAGAGGAGCTGTGTGGCACTGTCTGGCACGGGGGCAGGTCTAGAGGCTCAGTTTGTGGGTACTGGCCTGGTGTATGGGGCCATGAGGATCTGCCCAGGGCTGGGTTTTACTGCAGCAGTCCCAGTGTTGGGGTCCCAGAAAAAGTCCTGCACTCACTGACATCTCTTTCCCCCAAGTAAAAGGTATCTTTCTTTATATTGTGCTGCCTGGTGTTGGTGGAGGGTGACCTGGCTGAGGTAAAACTGCCCTTTCTATCCTCTTCAATGTGTCTTTTCTTATTATTGTGCTAATACCAGGTACTCTGATATCTCACCTGTTTTCCTTAACTCTTGTGAAGGTATATTTTTGTTGTTGTTTGAATAGTTGCTTAAATTGATGTTTTTGCAGGGGGGCAATTACTAGAGAGTACTACTCCATCATCTTGCTCTGTCCCTTCTCAAACTTACCATTTACTAGTCAAATGATATCTTAGCACTGAGCAAGTACCCAATGAAACCATTCTTATTTTCATGTAAATGGATATCTTTAATTACTTGGCTGATTGTCTATCATTTCCAAGAACATAAACTTTACTGTGAGAAAGTTGTTTCAATACTCATTCATTCTTTCACTCATTCACTATTTTATTGATAATCTGTTGTGTATCAAGTATTGTACTAGCTTCTGGATAAATAATAACAAAAAGAGTAGAAGAGGCTTTGTTTTCTATGAGCTAGTAATGCTCCAGTGGAGTCTACAGGTAATTATAAAATTATGCAATAAGTACAAGGACAGAAATGGCTACATGGTGCCAGTAGAGCACATAGTAGAGACATCTTACTTAGAGTGATGGACTAGAATGTTAAAGGCATTTTTATCAATGATATACATTGGCTCAGTTTCTATCACAAGGAGGGTTTCGTGCTGAATTCTGAGTATTCAAGAGGTATATGACCTCAATGGGCTTAAGATCAAATTGGTGAGAAGGAATATTTACATATTTAGGGAATAACAAGCAGACAGAATTCTTATAGGGCAGGAGTAGGAAATAAAGTTGAAGAAGTAGTTTAGAGCCATGTTGTAAAGATCCCTGAATGCTACAGTAAGAGGTTTTACAATTTATTCAGTGTACTAACGAGTAAAAAGGGGCATTGAAGGTTTTTAAGAAGGGATGAATGAAAATGTGTAACTTCTCTGCTATAATATAAGCTCAAAGAATCCAGGAACTGTGTCTCCCGTGTTTGGCACTGTCAATCCAGAGCCTAGCTCAGTTTTCATCCTACAGCATGTTATCAATAAATGTATATTGACCAACAGCCTATATACAAAGTGCTGCCTTAGAAAGATAACTCTGGCTGGCCGGGCGCAGTGGCTCACATCTGTAATCCCAGCACTTTGGGAGGCCAAGGTGGGCAGATCATGAGGTCAGGAGGTCAGGACCATCCTAGCTAACACAGTGAAACCCCATCTCTATACAAAAAAAATTAGCTGGATGTGGTGGCAGGTGACTGTAGTCCCAGCTACTCGGGAGGCTGAGGCAGGAGAATGGCATGAACCTGGGAGGCAGAGCTTACAGTGAGCCGAGATCACATCACTGCACTCCAGCCT